>NC_072735.1:178332904-178596604 GCF_026930045.1 Uloborus diversus | reverse complement strand
CATACACACAACTACCCACACATTCATGCCTGCAGATAGACACAAACACATATGCCTACACACACATACACAGGGGCGGCAAATAGGGGGTGCGAGAGGGGGCGGTTGCACCCCCAAATTTTTCACTAAGAATAATATAAAATGGTAAAATTCAATTTAGATAACTTAATATAAAATATTTCAAAAAATATAAAAATATATAAATATTTCAAAATTGAGTAATCTATGTTATGATGGTGCATCTTGTATGAGATACCCGTACAGTGTAGAGACTGCAATTTTTACGCGTAAATTCCATGTCATTTTACATAAATTTTTATGCTCATATTATAACTTAATGTTCAGCTAGTAAGTGTTCATTGATGCCATGTACTAGAAACACATTTTAGCAACTCGGTGTATCATATGCTTTCATGATGGAAACTTTTTGTAAAGATATGCTATTTTTGAAAAACATCTCACATCAAAAAATACTTTCACATCAACAAATGTATCTTGAGGCTCTTTACTTGACAATCTCTGAGTGACACAAGATGGTCTTCAAGAGTTATAAAAGCCCCCTGGAAGAATTACTGGAAAGCGACCTTTTCATTGATAAAAAATTTGATGTCATTTTAATATGTATGCCTTTGTCTGAATTTTTTGTTCACTTTATTTTTACTGCGGAGCGTTTTTTTTTTTTTTTTTTTGATAAATGCTACACTCTATCATAAAAATTTTAATTCGCTAATCTTAATTCTTGGATTGACAATTGAAACTCTTAGTAATTTTCGCATTAATGCATACTTGAACCAGGTGTGGAACTTTGCGACAGAACTTTTCGTAACAGTTTTTAATGTATGCCAATGTGGAAGAGGTGACAAAACCCAGATGAAATTTGAATCAAAATATTAAATCAATATTTTGAATAAACTGATCAATTCAGTTTCTCAAGAAATTGAGACAGGATTTAATGAGATATATTAATTATTGGTCTTAACTTCAATATTATGTAGGTCGGTTATAGAAAGCGAAAAAGAAAATATTATACTTATAAGTAATAGCATGAGGGAAGAAGAATTGTTTTGTGAATTGTGATTATACTTTTTAATGACACAAAATAAATACTAGCATATTTAAAAAGCTTTCTTGGTTATTTTAAAGAGAGGAATCTAAAGGAAATGTGCTTTTTTTGACATAACTTTCTTGCTTCCATTGTTTTTTGACTGTTTCAATCAGGTCAGTCATTTGAAAGATGACTTTCGTGATTAAATTGAAAAACCGACGTAAATAAAGCATAAATTTACACGAAAATACAGCATATAGCTATTTCAAGGCTACAATAATGGAGCCTTTTCATCGGTGTAAAAAACTACGCACACAACCAGAAAATTGTAGGAGAACTGAACGTCAACCAATTTTGACTTTCGTGTCTCAGGAGGTTAGAGAATTGCCTTCAAAGCGCAATGAGGCAAAGCAAGACCTTCTTCTTTAGCTATACTGGCAATAAATTAAGTCATTGGATATTGATTAACTATAGTTACAAAATTTTCTGTTCTTCCTGACTCCAAAAATAGCAGATTAAAACTTTACTAAAAAATAAAAACTAGTACCGAGATATTTTGTGAGATAACTTATAACAAAATAAATTTTAAGCTTTGGTCGAAAAAATTTTTATTGTTCTTTACAAACCAAGTTATTCTTAACATTAAAACCATTTAATTATCAGTTCTTGTTAACCAATATGTATTTTATACCATTCTGAGGAAATTCATGTTCAAGAAACTCGACCCCCCAAACGAAATGCTGAAATGCCGCCCCTGCACATACACATACCCCCTCACAAACACATTCATACACACAACTACCCACACACTTATGCTGACACACAGACACAAACACACATGCCTACACACACATACACATACCCCTACACACAAACACACATACCTACCACACGCAAACACACACGCCTACATACACACACTCCTGATTGCGAAAAACATAATTTGAATTCAAGATGTCAAAATTCAAATTAATTTTTCTTTTTTTGCTTCTGTTTTACATTCCACTTTGGTTTGATTTTCAGACTTTTCTGTGTTATTTTTTATCCTTCTTATTTAGTTTTCTTGTTATTTGTTAAATGGGATATTTTTGCATATAATCTGCTATTATTCTGTTTGACTTCGAATATTTTATTGTCATCAGAACCCTCATTTGTTTTCTCTTCAGACTTTTATCCAAATTATTTTCTTCCCCAACCCAATTTTTCACCATTTGCTTTCTTTAAAAATGATTATTTTAACGGGAAATTTTAGTTTTTTAATACTTTTTTATTAGCTTCACCTAAATGTATGTATGTATGTATCTTGTAACGGAATCTTGCAACTGAAATTTTGCCCACTTCCTGCGATCGTTTCTTTTTTAAAATTTGGCACGCGACCTCTGATCCAATGACAATGCAATATTTTATAATCAAAACTTGATTAATTAACTATTAATTGTTAGTTAATTCCAATTTTAATCATTATTTTGGAATAAATCCAACAATGGTCTATAAAAACCTTTAATTTTTTCTGCATCAGACAAAATTTGTTTCAATGTTCCAAGGTAATTAGAACATGAGTTATAATTGTTTTTAACTAATTTCATGCCAAAATTTAAGTGAACCTTCAACAAGCAATTTATTGTTGATCAGGAAATTGTTGAATTTTATTGAAATGTATCTCAAATTTTTAAAGTAATATAAATATGATTTCCGCACACATACATTGATGACTGCGATGCAGTAGCTCGATTAGACAATTATTCGACAGGTAATTAATTGGCGCAGTTGAATGTTTTAAGAGCCCTGCTGTTACACTTTAAGGAGTACAATTATCCTTTTTGGAATTCAAAAGACCGCGTTTCGAACCCTGCCGGGGATCTTTAGTCGCTTTTTTCAGGGGGAAATTTCATGAATAAAAAAAGATTTTGAAAATTATGTTGAAATGAATATTTTTTCTTAAAACAATTTAAACTAAACAGAAAAAAAAAGCAGAAAAAGAAAAAAAAAATATTGAAAAGTAAAATAATAGTTTAAAATACTAAAAAAAAGAAAAAAACATGCTTTTGTTGCAAAATGAACTAAAACGTAAAACAAAAATCTTTGGATGATAAGTATATAAAGTAATTGACCAAACACTTGATTTGAATGTTATACAAAAAAGCATGGGGAGCTTCTTATCAGTTGTCCTGAATTTCTTCCATTTGTTGTCCATGCAAAAATGTAAATAGACAACACCCTACGTTTTTTTTACTTCCTTTTACAGCAAAAGGAAGTATTGTATTCGTGAAAAAATTTTCACTCAAAAATTGACCTTAATTTCAATTTTGCTCATCCCTGAAATTTTGCTCATCCCTGAATGAATGTTAAGTTTTTTTTCGACTCGACCACACCTGGATCCTGATGTGCCTGATGTGCGTATGTATGTCGCATAACTCAAGAACGGTATGTCCTAGAAAGTTGAAATTTTGTACGTAGACTCCTAGTGGGGTCTAGTTGTGCATCTCCTCTTTTGGTTGCATTTGGGTGTTTCTAAGGGGGTCCTTTGCCCTTTTTTGGGGGAAATTGTTAATTTCAATGTAAACTCAAGTGGTATTACAATTTGGCGGACACTTGGCGATATATCGCCAGTATTTTGGTCGCCAAGTTTTGTCGCCAACTTGGCGACAAATTTGGCGGATGTATTTTTTTTTAAATCTTGAGTCACATTAAAATTGCCAATAATGGGAAAATGACATTAAATTGGAGTAAAGAAAGTCATGTGAAGCACACATCAGCGCATTTTTATTACATTAAGTGTTTGGTCAATTACCTTATATACTTATCATCCAAAGATTATTTTTTACTTTTTAGTTCATTTTGCAACAAAAGCATGTTTTTTATTTCTTTTTTAAAGTTCTTTAAACACTATTATTTTATTTTTTCTCTAATTGAAGCCCCATTGTTAAACATGGCACACTTGACATAACTTTTATTTGCGAGGTAGACCGTGCAAAGCCGGGTGACGCAGCTAGTGCATAAATAAAATATAACTTTAATATTAAATTGTTTACTAATATCTTCTTTTATAATTAAGAGTTTATTTCTTAAATTATAGTATTAAAGTAGTATTTTTCTAATTAATTACGAATTATCTTCAACAATTTAAAGCAACTTGTCTAACGAGTGCACAAGATTTCGACACATTAGTTACAAAAACTACTTGTTAAAAATTAGGAACCACACATCCCACATTTAATGATTAAAAAGAAAAAAAATTCTTTTTGAAGCCTTTTCAACACTGTTTCAGTTTAGAATGAACTATGAAAAAAAAAAAAAAAAACGTATATTCTCCAACAGCACGTAAAAACTAGATTTTAAAAAAATAATTTCTTTTTATATCATATATTCCTTGATAAAAACATAAGAAACCTACCATTCACTCTTTGCAAGGTTCTATAACAGACATCTTCATAAAAGATCCCGGGTAAAGGTTGAAGCAAACTCAATTGTTGCTTTTTACTTCCTTTCACAAAAAAGGAAGTATTGTATTCGCCAAAAAAATTTCACTTAAAAATCGACCTTAATTTCCATTTTACTCACCACGAATGAATGTTTTTTTTTTTTTCGATTCGACCACACGTGGATAGGTGCCTAAGAACGTATAGACACGCGAAATATCCTTTTTGACGATTCCCGAGTTAATTACTACGAGTTTTCTCGTGACGTCTGTATGTACGTATATGTATGTGCGGATGTGCGTATGGTTGTCGCATAACTCAAGAACGGTAAGTCCTAGAAAGTTGAAATTTCGTACGTAGACTCCTAGTGGGGTCTAGTTGTGCACCTCCTCTTTTGGTTGCATTCGGGTGTTTCTGAAGGGGTCTTTTGCCCTATTTTGGGGGGAAATCATCGTTAATTTCGATGTGAACTCAAGTAGTGTTATAATTTGGTGGACACTTGGCGATACATCGCCAGTCTTTTGGTCGCCAACTTGGCGACAAATTTGGCGGCTATGTTTTTTTTTTTTTTTTTTTGAGCAATCACGATTGCTTATTGTTCTCACTTGACAGTCCTTGATGTTCCGGTTCCTTTTTGAGCTTGGAGCAGGGCTGCAGCACCACCGTCCACCGGCGGGGGTTTGTTACGATTCGGCGCGACCGTTTCGGCGCGACTGTTTCGGCGCGGCCGTTTCGGCGCTGGCCGATTCGGCGCTGACCGTTTCGGCGCCGGCCGTTTCGGCGCCAGATTTTTGCATTCTGAACTTTATGAATTTCAGAAATTTTAGTTCAAAGAAGGAAAAAGATTTCTGGAAGAAGAATGTGAATTTAGCGCACTAGAAGCTAGTTAAAATTTATTTTAAAATTTACAGCGGGGGAAAAGAGAGGCCATATGTGATCCACGTATGTTTTACTGCGATAACATAAAAGAAAATATCTTGAAAAATTAGAAAATAATGCCAGTACCAGTCCTACCTCTTTGTCGATTTATTTTATTTTATTTTTATTTTTTTTTAAATCAATGCTGAGCCGTTTTGTGTTTCTGTGGTGATTACTTCTTTGTTGTAGCAGCTATTGGAAATAATTTCATAAGTCTTCTTCACGTGAAAACACGTTTCAAACTAACCAAAAAGCTCGACTTAACTATTACAAACCCATGTACGGACATCAAGGTAAATTTAGGGCAATGTTTGATTTTTTTTATTGACTAAAAAATCATTTATTTTTTAAAGTTAGTTCTAAACACTATTATTTTTCTGTAATCAATTTATGAATTTTTTGTATATTACTTTTTTTAAAAAAAGTCTTATTATTATTATTGTTATTTTTTATTATTGCCTTTTTTTTGTTACGAAATAGTCAGTCGACAGTTTAGTGCTATAGAACAGTTACAGGAACTAAAAAGACACAAAATATTTTATTTTTATTCAAAAAATAAGTTTAAAATATTTTTTGTTCATTATATTAGTCTTTATGAAACTTAAAAGCAATAAATAATAATAATCTTCACATAATAAAAATTTTTCTTGTCTATCCTGTATTTAAAGCACACTACACAACTTAACTTTGTAGAGAACAGGGTTACGTGTGAGTTTCTCAACACGTTAACTTTTTCCAATAAAAAATATAAAAAATTCATCTTATTATTAGTTGACATTTTTTAATTTTTTATAGAAAAGATATTTAATTAAGTGCACAAATTAATGATCAGCAACGAAAAAACAATCAATTTAAATTGAATGAGTTTTATATTTACATTTCATAGAAAAATGTCAATGCTGTTTCCTAACTTATCTACTTCGAAAAATTATGAAGATGTTTTTAAACTTACATGTTATCACATAATAATAAAAAAGAAAACAAAATACACCTTTAAAAATATTACTTCATAAAACTTTTTACAAAACTTAAAAAAAAAAAAAACAAAAGATATCTTGAATTTTGAAGCAAAGTTTGGCAGATTTACATGCTGACAATTTCGATTTTTGAACAGGTCGTATTGAAATGAACCGCGCCGAAACGGTCGCGCCGAAACGGCCGCGCCGAAATGGGTTTCGCGCCGAAACGGGCGCGCCAAAACGGCGGCGCCGAAACGGCCGCGCCGAATAGTCCCATTCCGCCACCGGGTGCGGCGCGGCTGCTCCTGACCACTGTCCCCCGGAATCCACTTTTGCTGGGCGGTGGCGTCCATGTCCCACACACACGAACGCCTACACACACACACACACACACACACACACAAACGCCTACACACACACACGAACGCCTGCACACACACACGAACGCCTGCACACACACACGAACGCCTGCACACACACACGAACGCCTGCACACACACACGAACGCCTGCACACACACACGAACGCCTGCACACACACACGAACGCCTACACAGACACACACACGAACGCCTACACGCACACGCACGTACACAACACTCACTCACACACATGCATACATACACTTACGCACCCACACACATGCGCCTACACAAACACACACGCCCGTGATTGCGAAAAACATAATTTAAATTCAAGATGCCAAAAATTCAAATTCATTTTTTTTTTAATCTGATTTTAATTTGGCCACTGTTGGTGATATTTAGAGAGTTAACTATTGAATCACATTAAAGTTGCCAATAATGGGGAAGTGACATTAAATTGGTGTAAAAGGAAGTCATGTGATGCCCACATCAGCTCGTTTGCTTTTAACTGTTGTGTCAGAATAGTTTGTCTTCCCTTGAAGATTTAACAGAAATTCTAAAAAATGAACAGGAGTAATATTTTCCACTACACTGCAAACAGTGCTTTAGTTAAGAGAGGGGAGATCGGAGCTGGGAAACACCGTTCCCCGAAGTATTTCTGCCGTGTGCAGGTAAAAGGGCAGTAATTGCAAATTTTTCTTTTTTTTTGAGCAATCACGATTGCTTATTGCTTTCATTTGACTGTTTTTGACGTTCCTTTGATTTTTCCCACCGCCACCCTCCGCACCATCACCGTCGACGGGATCCTCACGATGCCGCTCCTCTAGCGAAAACCGTCTCCAGGTTTCGTCAATATCCTACATTTACACGCATACAAACGCGCACCTACACACATATACATATATACACCTACACACACATACATACACCTACACACATACACAAACACATACACATACACAAACAAACGCACACACACCTACACACTCACATACACACAACTACCCACAAACTCATGCCTGCACACAGACACAAACACATATGCCTACACACATACACATACCCCCTCCCCCACACACCTACACACATACACACACTTATGCCTACACACACACACATACCCCCCACACACACATACCCCCCTCCACACACACAAACACACGCTTACATATACACACACACTCGTGATTGCGAAAAACATATTTTGAATTCAAAATAACAAAATTCAGATTATTATTTTTTTTTTTTTTGGCATTTTTGTCATCTATTGTACGTTATCTTTATTGTACAAGCTCGCTCTTTTGGTTTCCGCTGAAAAAAAAAGCGCGAAAAAGACGTCTAATTCCGACATAATTGCCTATTGTTAGTATTGAACCCAAAACGCGCTTCTTCAAATATCTCGAAAACTCATTTTTGAAGATACTGCCGTTTACCTGCACACGGCAGATGTGTTTATTATAGGCAGGGCCGGCTCCAGTAGTTTTGCCGCCCTAGGCGATATTGACAAGTACCTCCTCCCCATTTAATGATAATGATAATAATAATAATAATATGTTAATAAAATAAAAATAATAGTAAAGTGCTGAAAGTTAAAGTGAGTTCCTAAATTTCATACTGGCTTTTGCATATTCAAGCACTGGGTACACACTTTAAATCATCTTTTTCAGCATTAAAGAAGTGCATCTTATGGAATAAAACAGATATTAATAATTTCAAAATATCTGAAATCCCACAATCCGCCGCCTTTAAAATTAAATTGAATTTCTAGTTAAATTCCGAACTATGCTTTGCTTATCCAAACACTGGTACACACTCTAAATTATTATTTTTTAACATTGAAGTTGTGAATCTTATGTCACTGAAACAAATATTCATATTAAAAAAAAATATATATATATATATATATATTTCAACATCGAAATCTGCCGCCCCTAAAGTCTGCCGCCCTAGGCGGCCGGCTGCCTATCCAAGGAGCCGAGCCTGATCTAGGGCCGTCAAATCATCCTGTCCACGACACCCACCATCTTCAATTTTATTCATAATTGGTGTACTTGGAAACTTTGTGATGTTGATTACGAAAATATAAATTACTAGAGGACCCGACACACGTTGTTCTATTCAAACTTTGTAAATTGAAAAGTTAAAAAAAATCAATAAACTATCAAGTGTTTGAACCGTTCTTTTAAAAAAAATTTCAGTCAATAAAAGTACTTCTTTTGACAGAAGGAAACAACCCCAATACTTGCTTCTGCCACTATCAGCAAGGCCATGGCCGAAGTACATTAGCCCCTTGGTCTTTGGCGTTCACAAATTTGGCGACAATTGGGAAAATTGCTAAGACTCCTAGTATAGTTTTTAAACTCTTCCCGCAATTTCTACATTGTCTGGGGGAATTATTATAACGTAGATCGTAAAATATGCAGAATTGGCGAAAACATTTCCCCACTGCTTAAATTCCGTGGTGCCAAGTTTGTGGACCTTTAAGAAATTAAAATGAAGCGAAGCTAAAAGACAATGGCAATGCGAAACAAAACATCAGTAATTTTAATGGAGATTAGATTTATTCGAACTTTATTTTTAACGGCTTTTCCTTTAGAGATAGAAGGTTACTTTTTCGACCATTGGTCGAGATATTTCTGGAGTAAAAAATGTCGCTTTTTTCAAAGGTGTCAAAAAGAAAACTGTGGGACAATTCCTTCACTTTTTATTGGTAGATTTAATGAAGAAAGTATTGCCAAAATTTCAGCTAAGCCTAAAAAAGTTCGAGACTGAAACGCAAAATGCTCCCGTCGCAATGAAGTTAGAGCATTGAAACAAATTGCTTAGAACGCGGAAAATTTTACCCTTTTCACCGATATGTAATATTAATGTGTGCAAGTAATTTTTCACCCCTTTAATAGCCAATAATGAGCAATTTACGTGAAATTTGGGCCTAAATTGGAATAAAAAAAGAACTAGTTACTGGATTTTTTTCGAATTATAGCCTATGTTACTCAGTGAGAAGGCACCTTTCATACAGTGAAGGAATTTTTCAAATAGGTGCAGTGGTTCCGGAGATTACCTCGAACATATAAACACACAAAAATTCGTCCTCTCTCTTTATAATATTAGTAAAGATTTTGGGATTGATGAAGGGATTTAAAAGTTATGAGCCATTAAAAAATCGGATATATGGCTGTAGCTCCCTAAAACGTTGTCACAAAACTTTTGAATTTTTAAAATTTTGTTCAGAAGGATGTAAGCTTTAATTTAAACTGCGTTTAACTTTTATAACTCTCCTACATTTTTTTTTCTGCGAGATTTTACTTCTAATTTTTTGACTAAAATGGACTTGTGCGTTTGTTGCCTGGTAAAACATCTTGGTAGATCATTCATAGACACTTATCAAAAACATTTTTTTTTCAGTTAAAAAAAGAAAAAAAAATTAATTTGAATTCTTAAATTTTGAATTCAAATTATATTTTTCACAATCACGAGTTGCGACAGGACCCTACTCATTGGTTACTACTCTACTCAATTGTTTCTAGACACGGCTCTTGTCCCTCCAAGTCGACCCTCCTGTTGAACGGAGACGTGTGTATTAGTTGCGTATGTGTAGTCTTTTGTGTGTGCATAGATCTGTGTGTATGCACGTTGGCGTGTGTGTATGTGTGTGAGTGCGTATGTGTATGAGCGTGCGTGTCTAGGACATGGACGCCACCGACCAGGAGCGGATACCGGAGGACGGAGCCGCTCAAAAAAAAAAAAAAAGCTTTTCAAAAAACGTTTGTTATGCTGTGTTTCCCAGAAAATGAAGCAAACACACATAAAAGTAGGTGACAGCATGATGATTCAGGGGTCTTAAAAAATAAATCCAAACACCAGTATAAGTAGTTAGATTTATTGGTTGGCAAGGGTATTTACATTAAATTTTTTTCTTGCGAGTGGTTTACTTTTTTTAACAGATGTTTCCTCACAATGTCCCCTCTTCAATTGTACCAAAATGTTGTGAACAAGTGGTGACCTAAAAACGCTCCCATTCAATGAACGGACGTTCCGGAAGTGAAGCAAAATCTTAGCAAATTTTTGAAAATGCTCAAAAATAAATAAATAAATACACTGCTCGACATTGAAAATGCAACGCCAAAGAAGGAATGTTCAGAAATTTATGCAAATTTTAGAGTAGACGTACATCACTGAGTTATGTAAATGATGTGAAATGCGCAGCTCTCCGACGCACGCGAAGTAAGATATAGGGTAAGGAACTTGCAGAATGGGCAATATTCGTGTCGTTATTTCTGACTGGAGAATTATCAAAGAAATTTTGTTTTTGTCTTGGAGGATACGTGTAACACGAGAGAATGCCAGGCCGCCGTCAACGAAAGCACTTCCAGCAGATAAGACGATTTTACGAGGGGTATGGTGATCGGACTGAGAAGGGGAGGTTGGTCCGCACGTCAAATCGCAGCTGATACCCACATGGATGCGAGCACGGTGCATCGGTTGTGCCGAAGATGGTTGGAACAACGAAATGTGGCAAGATTGAGGGGTGCGGGGGCAGCCAGAGTGACGTCAGAACACGTGGATCGACGCATCCACCGACAAGCTGTAGCAGACCCACAAGTCACTTGATCCTCGATTCTGCAGCAGGTACAAGATACCTTGAATGTTCCCGTGTCAACCAGAACCATTTCCCGTCGTTTGGTCGCACGACGGGGTCCAGTGATAGTCGCCGCATAGGTGTGTGGCGTCGACGTGGAGACAGATCTAATCCGGCAGTAACTGTGGAACGTCCCACCGCACGACAACGTGGCATAATGGTTTGGGGCGCAATTGCGTACAATTCTATTTCACCTCTAGTTCGTATTCAGGGCACTATGGCGGCCCAACGATTCTTGGATAATGTGCTGCGGCCGATGGCAATCCCTTACCTTCAAGGGCTGCCTAATGCTATTTTTCAGCAGGATAACGCCCGACCACACAGTGCTCGGATCTACCAACATGCTCTCCAAGGCACACAGATGCTTCCCTGGCCACCATACTCTCCTGACCTGTCACCAATCGAACATGTAATTGGACGCCGTTTGCAGACTCTGTCCCTGCCTCGTTGAGAAGACGAACTGTGGCAAATGGTTGAAAGGGAATGGAGAGCCATCCCTCTGGACACCATCCGCACCCTTATTGACTCTATGCCTATACGTGTTTCTTCGTGTATCGCTGTCCGCGGTGGTCCTACATCCTACTGAGCCGACGCCGTTCTCGCTCTGTATTCTGCCTATCATTTTGAAATTAAGATCATTTATTATTCCTTGCTGTTTCTTTTCTTTTTTTTTTTTTTTACAAATTTCATCACGTTCTGACCACTTCTTCTGAGGGTTGCATTTTAAATGTCGAGCAGTGTAAATAAATAAAGAAAAATGTCACATTGAAATACTCGAACGTGTCAGATTTTTTAAAAAGAAGGTGCAGATTGATGCCCCAGTCATCGTAGCTTAAATTCTGACGATTATTTAGAGGGGTATTATTAATTTGACAGCTAGAAAAAAAAAAAAAATCTCGCCGATCATACCCCCATACCAGGATTTAATTTCTAAATAGGTTGTGGCCTAGTGTCCCCACTATTTAGGGGCCTCCAAATGGCAAAATTTTTTTTAGTCAATAGCTAAAACTGTTTTTATCCAATAGCTTAATATCTAAAATTAAAAAGTAAGAATACAAAGAGCCCCAAAAAATTACTTGGCCCTACTATCTTAATCAGAACTTGCTTACTACACAGTGACGCATTGTTCCAATTCATCCGCCATTTTTCCATGCTCAAGCTTAACCGCTTACTGTGCATGTGCACTTTCAAAACTTGATAGAAGATTTCTATTACTTCTGCTTGTAGAAATCGGAAGATCATTTTTTTTCTCGTGATTCTTGCATTTTCTGCTTCAAAATAATTATAATAAATTAATTAATAAATTAAATTAAAAAAAAATTAACCGCGCCCGAGAAAGTAAAAATCACGTTTTTTCTTTTTTACAACTTTGTAACCATCCCACACCCTTACGTTATGCTTAACTCCTTAAATTTTTTAAATGTACAGAATTTTTAGACCGTAATTAACTCACTTTAATTTTAATCTGACGCTCTTTAATGTTTCTGATAATCGATTTTTTAAACTAACCTAACGGGCTGTCCTAGACGCAAGGCCCTAAATGAAGGGCTTGAATTTGATAAAAGTACTCGAAAGGATGCAAGCTATCCTCCCTATATTCATCTGACAAGATCAAATAAATCCCCCCCCCCCCAAAAAAAAAAAATCCTGAGCTCCCCTACTGTACATTTTTCATTAATATAATTTTCATAATAAAAAAAAATATAATTCTCCAACAAAAAATTGAAATAAGTTGGTGGGAAAAGATAATGTTTCCAAACGTATTTCTATATTTGTTGTATTTATATGGTGTTGCAAGATTCAGCAAAAATGAGTTTGGGCCTAACTACGAACGAAATCCTTCTTACGCAGAAAAACCCGCTATTCCGAATGGTATTGAAATTTAAAAATGTGAAAATGTGTTTTCCCGTTGATTGTTATTCTTGCAGACAGGAAAATAAAATAATAAAAATAAAAAAAAAATAAAAAAAAATGGACTGAAGCTTTATGTATGAAAAGTTCATGCATAAAAGTTCTGAATTTTGGATCCTACAGGATTTCCGAACCCCGAAATTCGTGTCCTATACAGGATCATTTTAAGAAACCCCTACTCATAATTAAAAAAAAAAAAACCTTTTACACTTTAACTCCATAAAAATGTAAACTAAATTTATTCATGCTAAGTCATCCTAATTTTCATTTTTCAATGTTGGGGTTGGCAGCTATACGCATATAACATTGTGTTATGAAACATCTATCCACGTAAGTAAATTCTATGCCTTTTTTTTTTCAGACCACAAATACAAAAAAGTAGACATCCAGTGGAGCAATGCCGAGATCAGGTCGCGGGCTCACTTGGAGCGGGCTTTCGACTCCGGTCGCTTCTCCGATATTTCGGATGCGGCCCTCGTGGAGGCTACGTTGGAGAGGCTCATGGAGCTCTACGCCCAAACCGTCAAGCCCTTGGAGGAAGCATACGAATTCAATGACATTAGCGAGCATGCCTTTCATGGTAATTGGCTTGTTGACACTTCAAGAAATTCTTTAAATGATGACACAATTATTTAAAAAAAAAATATTTACAAATATGTACAAGAAATGTCGTTAACCATTGCTAAAATATCCATAACAATCAAGGAAATTTAATTTGACACCATAAACTGTACGGTAACACATGACACACGCATTTACATTCAAACACGCAAAAACACAGCGCAAAAGCTTCCCATTAGCAGAGTTTACACGCTTTCAGTCGAGTCAAAAACCAGACTGACTACCATTGAAGGGAAGCTTCTCTTTTTCTTGAGATAAATGAACTTCTAGCATTTTCCATTCAAGTACATTCTAAAGGGTGTCCCAAAATTAACGCAAGATTTGAATTTTCCACCATTTTTTCCATAAATTGTTGGCAGACATGAAAAAAGAACAATTTGCAGTTGAGAGTTTAGGGTTAGTAAAAATGGGGTGTTATTGTACCATACAGCTAGAGAGAGTGAAATATTTCAATTACTGCATAAGGCATTTCCTAGTCGCGTACTCTCTCATTTCGGTCATCAGAATTAGCACCCTAGATCGTGTGATTTAACATTTTTAAATTTCTTCTTATTCTTGAAACAATTGTTCAATAATGAAAGCGCGTTATTGTATCGTATAACGCTCTATTTTTGATTACCCTAAACTCTCAGCTGTCAAATTGTTCTTTTTTCAGGGTTGCCAACCATTTATTGCAAAAATGGCGGCAAATTCAAATCTTGCGTTAATTTTGGGACACCCTTTAGTATTTTCCATTAAAGAACTTTCTACTACACTCTCTGGATGTCACTGGGGCTAAAAATCAAGTTACGTTTAAAGTTGGAAACATTATTTACAAGCTAGGTGTGAAGTGTCGCCAAACTTGGCAACATTTGGTGATTTCCCGCCAAATTTGGTGCCAGAAATGATGCCAACTTAGCGATTGGAACTGGCGAGAACGCTAGTTCCATTCACGCAATGTTTAATGGTGCATAGCAAGCAAAGTCAATATACAGGTAAATTTTCTCGAGCTAAAGCAATTTTGAGCGAAAATGAATGGAATGAACACCAAAGAGTTCCAGCTCATTTTTGAAAGTCCGAACCTGAAAACTTGTGAACGGAGCCCGTCCGAGCCCCACTTCTCGTGCCAAAATCCTAGCCCCAGGGAAACTCTATTGCATCAAAAACCGAACCCACTAGAGTCCGACATGATTGAATAAAATGTTTGTCAGTTATTATTTTACATCAACTAAATAAGGGTGTTAACTAACATCCTTGTTACTATCGCGAATTTGAGTTTCAATCTTAAAAGAAGCGAAAGCAAATTAAATGATAGGATGAATGTAGGAAATTATATCATTTTTAAATCTCTACTAATAAAGCTAAAGGCTGTCTGGATTTCTGTCCGGATCTCTTTGACGTGCATAGCGCGTAGACCGTTTAGCCGATTTTCATGAAATATGGTACAAAGCTAGTTTGTATCATGGGGGTGTGCACCTCGAAGCGATTTTTCAAAAATTCGATTTTTTCTTTTATTATTTCAATTTTAAGAACATTTTTCCGTAGCAAAACTATCTTAAGTTGGACGAGTAAATTACGAAATTATCATGACGTGGAACTTTAACGTGGGCAGAGCGAATGAACATAGCCAATTGGCGAGAAATTCATCATCCATTACACGAAATACACCGCCAGCTCAGTCATTTCCAGCCGAGGACAGCAGTTTCGTGCTTATTAGCACTCATCAGCCCGGCATAGGAAAGTGACCGAGCTGGAGATGGAAAACCTTTTAAGGAAGCCAAACAAACTGGTAACTAATATAGAATTAGCGCAGACCAGACGAGTTACCGAAGCAATGGTTCGGTTCAACTCGAGCATTGAAGGCAAGGCATGGTATATTCCCCCAGTAATTTACTGAATATACCATGCCTTGCCTTCAATCCAAGGCATGGTATATCCCCCCCCCGTAATTTATTGAATGTACCACGCCTTGCCTTCAATCCTCGAATTGAACCGAACCATTGCTTCGGTCACTCGTCTGGTCTGCGCTAATTCTATATTAGCTACCAGTTTGTTTGGCTTCCTTAAAAGGTTTTCCATTTCCACCTCAATCACTTTCCTATGTCGGGCTGATGAGTGCTAATAAGCACGAAACTGCAATCCTCGGCTGGAAATGACTGAGCTGGCGGTGTATTTCACGTATTTCTGCTTTAGCCCTGGCTATTGGGCGGTAATTTACTGAATATATTCATCATCCATTATTTGTAAATATACAGGCGAACCAAATGACCTTTTGATTTTCTACTACGGGCAAAGCCGTGCGGGTGCCGCTAGTGTAACATAAAGATGCTACATAGACATAAAAAAAAGTTTCGGTCTGTGGGCGGCTGCTGCCTTATAGCCGCCCCCTCTCCCGCCTTGGATTCGCACTGTACCTCCGGCATGTGCACAAAATATCGTCAAATAGCTAAGCATATTTAATGGATTATCAAAATTCTTGTATTAAATAACATGAACTATACAATTAAAGTTCTTTTTTCTTTTTAATATTTAACTCAACGATACAAAAGATTTAAGTGACAATCCCTCAAAATTAAATTTCGATTCAATTACATTCAGTGGAAAAATGTGTTTTTGGTTTCATAATGTATTAAAAACAAGGTTCTTGATGTACTATTTCAGCTTAATCAGAAATAAATGTGTGGTTCCTAACTCAGAAATACGTTACTCATTTGTTTCAGAAGGTGAGATTTTCTCCCTGCCAATGATATCTTTCCTGGGCCCCTGGAGCACGGGGAAATCGTCCCTCATCAACTATGTGCTTGGGATAGAGAACACGTCTCTGGCATTGAAATCAGGTTTCCATTTTTCTTTCTCTCAGATTCATTTCTGCTGCAGGCACAAATATTGAACCATGGCCCCACTATATGGCGCTGACGCTTAACGGGCCTTGACAATTTATGACTTTTCTGTGTTAAACCGATGCAATTATGATCCGCTCATGCGTCCACCAATCAATGTCAACGTTTCAAAGTTTGTTTATTTTTGACTGGACGTCGCCCATTTTGACCGCAACTGAATGAATCCTATGCATCTACCAATCAATGGTAACATAACGGAAACGGTTTTCCTGTAGCGCCCTCTTTGTTGCCATGAGTTTCAGCGATTATCACGGCCTATAAGCGTAAGCGAATTTTAGTGGGGCCATGACTGAACCTGTTTTTGAGCAATCAACAATTCTTATTATCCTAGCTTAAGTAAAGTTGATGTTGCTCTGATTTTTCAGATTGACATGACAACGGTTGCTTTTAATATTTATTTAGAGAGCGAAATTTTCGTCGTCTTAGTTACAAAACATCTGCGGTTTGATTTTATTCATATTGTTTTCAGGGCGTACTTTAAGCAGACTTTATATTTAAAAAAAAAGTTTTTTTTGTATGTAAAATTACGTTTTTTTCAGGGAAAAAAACCCTACATTGATGAACATGAACAGCAAAACTTCATCTAAATACAAAATTTCCAGATTAATTTCCACTATTTAAGACATAAAAGAAATAAAAATAATCCTTATAATAAGTGTTTTGGTGGAAATCGAATATTAAATCTTTATTTTTATTACTGCATACAAATCACCAGTAATTCACCAAACATACTAACACTGATCAAATGAGAAATCAAAAGTTTATTTTCGAAGTTAACACTCTTTTTTTTTCTTTAAATTGAGCAAATATATAAGAAAGAACGTAGGGAATAACAAGATATTACCATAACCAAAATTTTCAATGCATCGTATCATATCCACATGAATTTTAAAAACTCATTTTAGATTCGAAAAATAATGTCTTAATTATCAATGTCAAAACGAAGTAAACATAAATGAAAAATTTAAATTTTAACATTATCATAGACTCATATTTAGACAAAAACGACATAGTACTTTAAATTTTCCCATCCACTATCTTAGAAACATTCCACGTACTTAGTAACGCAATAGCTATCACAATAAAGTATTCTAAAAAAATGTACAATTGAATAATTCTGCATAAATATGAAAATGTGCACTGGAATTATGTAAATCATGCGTCACTCTCTGCAGCATAAAGTAATCAAATGAATATTTTGCGAAACAGAGAGCAATCTTTAAAAAATATCAGTTGTGAGTGAAATATTTTCTTTTTGTTTACTTTCCTCAGCGACATAATTTCATCTTTCACAATCAATTAACACAAGTTTTTAGTTTTATTTTTACAAATTTTCGTAAAGTGTGTAGCTGCATTCTATTAAAATTATTAAAATGATGAGAAAAAATTTAGTGATCAGAATTTCTTTTATGCAAAATGTAAAAAAAATTAAAAATTAATTTGAATTTTGACATCTTGAATTCAAATTATGTTTTTCGCAATCACGAGTGTGTGTGTGTGTAGGTGTGTAGGGGGTATGTGTGTGTAGGCATGTGTGCAGGCATGAGTGTGTGGGTAGTTGTGTGTATGAGTGTTTGTGTGCGTGGGGGCGGGGTATGTGTATGTGTGTGTATGTGTTTGTGTGTGTATGTGTCTGTATGTATGTGTGTGTGTATGTGTAGGTGTCTGTATGTATGCGTGTGTGTATGTATTTGTGTGTGTAGGTGTATGTATGTGTTTGTGTGTGTAGGTGTATGTATGTGTTTGTTTGTACGTGCGTGTATGTATGCGTGTAAGTGTAGTATATTGACGCAACCTGGAGACGGCTTTTGCTAGAGGAGCAGCATCGTGAGGAGCCGGTCGACGGTGATGCTGCAGAGGGTGCTGGCAGGAAAATAAAACGATAGCACATCAAAACAATCAAATGAAAGCAATAAGCAACTGTGATTGCTCAAAAAAATTTACAAAATGTTAAAGTTTTGCATATATTTTTTTTATTGCAAAATTCGATTTGCTAGATAGAACGAGCCATTGATGGCTTGAAAAAGAAAACAAAATTCCTTACCTGTTTTTATGTTGTAAATTATATCCATTATAGATTATTGAAGTTCAAAGATTTTCATTTTTTTTTAATTCTTAATTACAGTGTAATAGTACAAAAATGATTTTATATTTGCATAATTAATTTTTCATTGAAAATGAGTTTTATGAAATCCAGAGCGAACTCTGCTGTCAGTAGCATTAGTGAAAAAAAAAAGGCGAAGAATTCGAAGCTTAATTTTAAATTGGCGCTCGCGTTGGCTTGTGCTGAGGGCGCTAAACAGACAAATAAGGATTTTTGAACTGGACGGTTTCCCTTTACGTCATAGCTCATTTACGGCAACCACTGATGATGCCTTCTTGTAGGTAGTGATGATCGAGCCATGTAAACGTAATTAGTAAAACAAAAAAATTTTTTTTTTCATTTTTACTTTCTTTTACAAAAAAGGAAGTATTGTATTCGCGAAAAAATTTTCACCCAAAAATCGGCCTTAATTTCCACTTTGCTCACCCCCAAATGAATGATGAGTTTTTTTTTTTTTTTTTTTTTTTAACCCGACCACACGTGGATATGTGCCTAGGAACGTACAGACACCCGAAATATCCATTTTGACGATCCCCGAGTTAATTACAACGAGTTTTCTCGTGACGTCTGTATGTACGTATGTATGTGTGTATGTATGTCGCATAACTCAAGAACGGAATGTCCTAGAAAGTTGAAATTTGGTACATAGACTCCCAGTGGGGTCTAGTTTTGCATCTTCTTTTTTGGTTGTATCGTATGCTTTAAAGGGGGTCTTTTGCCCCTATTTAGGGGGGAAATCATTGTTAATTTTGATGTAAACTCACGTGGTGTTATAATTTGACGGACATTTGGCGATATATCGCCAGTCTTTTGGTCGCCAAATTTATAAATTTGGCAATTTTTTTAAATTTTTTTTTATCTGGTTTCAATTCGGCCACTGTTGGTGATATTTAGAGAGTAAACTATTGAATCATATTAAAACTGCCAATAATGAGAAAATGACATTAAATTGGAGTAAAAAGAAGTCATGTGATGCACACATCAGCTCGTTTTTAATTTTTTACCAGGGTTGAAAGAGCACGCATCCCATCCTTTTCATGCGGCATGCGCGCCAGTAAAAAAGTTTTCCTCTCTCCTGGACAAGTAACACTTTGCTTTGAAAAAAATGTTAATAATCGAATATTAAATTTTTTTTCTATATTAATTGTGGCAAGATTATTTTACTCATTTTTAAACAGACGTTTAGAATTTTGTTAAAAGAGCAATATCATCTAACTGATTATAATATGGATATTATCTGTAATGAACAAAAAATTTCTTGAGCTTATAAAGAAAAGAAAATCCTAGGTTTTAGACACGTTTTTGTAGCGTCGTAGTTCAAGGCTATAGTTCGTACAAACTACTATTTTTTCTTAGAAGTTGGCAACTCTGCTTATGGAAGAAAATGACCAGTCATAATATGACGGATGCAAATTTCTTGGTCATTTCCATGCCATTCCATTTGTAGAAACAGGAAACTCAACGAGTAAGGCCCAATCGTAATTCGTGATTGCGAAAAAAAAAAATGATTTGAGTTCAAGACGTCAAAACTCAAATGATTTTTTTTTACAATTAAAATGTCCCGAAGTAATCAGTGAGAGACAACTGTACTTCCCTAACTAAACTTCCTGATTCTTGCCCTTACTAAACATGCTTGTTAAAGTAAAATATTATAGTTAAAAAAGGTCTAAAACTTGGCTTCTGTTTTGAAAAATTATCAGCAAATAGTCTCCTGATATTTATATTTCTGATGCTGACAGGATTGTTAGCTAGAGTCAAACATTTACTTTTCAAGTTTTTTTTAAAATTCAATTACAGAAAAATGGCAGAAATGTGTCTGCTAACAGGAGTTGGCCTGCTATCCTATTGAAAGAAAATACTAGATTTTGTAACAAAAAAGTAAATTAATTCAGTTTTTGCCCTAATAATTCGTATCTTAAATAATAAACTTGCGACGACTTACTTAATTACTGAGCGCTGTGACCGTGAGTTGTTTAATTCTTTCACTACGAATTTTAATAATTACGGTTACAAGAGTTAATCCACTTCAGTTACATTTTAAGAATTGCATTAAGTTCTGCAAATGCTCAAAGCGTGGAATATCTTAAAGCCCTGAATCGTAGAATAAATGAGGAGTAATTTAGCAAAAGGGAACTTATCCACTTTTTAGAAAAAAAAAAACATTTTATATCATTTTCTAAATCTTTCAGATGACTTTTATCAAATCACTTACTCTCAAGAAGTCCAAACGTGGAAAACCCCCTTTTATATTTAAGGATTAAGTGTGACTTCTTGATTAATAGGTAACAAATCCGTCCTCTGCACGTTTTATTTTGTACGAAAGGGGACATATCCTGAAAGAATCTGTAGTACGAAGACTTTTAGATCCAAAGGAACACATGTCCAAAATCCTCAAATTTGAATCTACTACTTTTAAGTTCATGTACTTCGATAAGAGAATATGAGAAGGTGAAATAGGGTTTCTTGGTGAAATTGGAATTCTCAACATTCAGGTTTTCGTTCAAAAGGGCACGTATCCAAAATTAAGATAATGAACTTTCTCATTTAGACTACGATTCCAGGCTTAGAATGCTAAAAATGTACAGTCTTGAGCAAAGAAGAGACCGAGGGGACATGATTCAGTTGTTCAAATTTATTAAAATAAAAGATGTTATGGGGCTGAAGTTTAGCACTGAAAACAGGACAAGGGGTCATTGTTTTAAGCTATTTAAATCTCAGGCTAACGTGTGTTACAAATTCTGTAAATAGTAATTATTGTAGGAACGTAACCTGTAAATAGTTTCCCGTAATGAATATACAACCCCTTTTTCATTCGGCTAAAGTATACGACCCCTATTTTCTTTCTTTTCATTGATAACGGTCTACTACTTTACAGAAGCGTGTGGAATATTTGAGAAATTTCTTTTCGGTGTTTATAAAAGCCGTTAGCGATGGATAAACAGTTAGTTTCGATTGATATTTCGAACTGAGAGCATTTTGCTCTGTTTATAGCGAGGCATTTCGCTGTGTTGTTTTCGTATTTGGAAGTAAATACGTGTGTAAACGTTGAGTTTACGGTGTTGTGTGATAATTGCTTAATTGCTGATGAATAATTTAGCAGTTGTCGAAGATCTTTCCTGTACATAGTGTAAATAAATTTCCTGTGTTTTTATCAAGAACTGTATTTTCATTTCAAGAAAGTGGAAGTCGCACCGAATCCGTTACACGTGGATATTAAGAAAAATTATTCTTTTTAGCAGGGTAGTGGAACCTTGGAACAGCTTACCAGAAGGGGTGGTAATGTGCAAGGGAGTAGATAGTTTTAAGAGGGGCATTGATCTTCACTGGGGATTGTAAATTGACTAGGACCAGTCTAGCTGGGCCCAGAGCCTACTGCTGGTCGTCACATTTGTATTTGTATTTCTTACTCTGGCCATGATTTGCTGTGCTTTCGTTGCTCAATTCTGTAACCATAGAAGTTGATAAAACTATTTTGCTCTTACCCTAATTCGTTTTTCTTACCTCCTAAACATTTTTAGAAAATGGATATGTTTACTTTTGATAAATTACTCCTCAAATAGCCACACGTCCACCACCTTAGAGCTAAACTGTGCTTTCTTCCTGTGTCTGCTATGGTGAAGTGGCGTGTTTTGTTATTAACTCCATGTTAATCCACAATCAAGAAGCAAAACACGCTACTTCATTATAGCAGACATTGGAAGACAGCGGCATTTAGCCCCAAGATGGCGGACGTGTCGCTATTTAAGCTATGATCTAGGCCTTTAGAATATCTTACTCTAATGTCTTACGCTTCTCTGCCGGGGCGTGGACAGAAATTTTTGGCCCCCCTTCATATTGTTTAACATCTCTACATATATTTCCCTCTCATTAAAAAGATCTTGGGCCCTCTTCAGGATTGGGCCCGGGCCAACAGGTGTCCCTTCTCTTTCCCCGTGGACGCCCCTGCATGGACGGATATAAGGGAG
Organism: Uloborus diversus; assembly: GCF_026930045.1. Classification (NCBI taxonomy): domain Eukaryota; kingdom Metazoa; phylum Arthropoda; class Arachnida; order Araneae; family Uloboridae; genus Uloborus; species Uloborus diversus. The sequence goes on along the minus strand of NC_072735.1, from coordinate 178,573,780 downwards.
GGGCTATTGCTTCTTCATTGAGGGGCTCTACAGGAAATTTTTCGACATTAAAATTCCAAAAGTATTTTTTTGTAAATCTGCAAAAAATTTCAGCGCACTCAACCGGAAATTCTTTGTACTATTTTAAACTTGAGGTCTTAAAAACGCTATTTTAAACCATCTTTGGTAACGTTAGAGGAAGGATTAAGTTTCTAGCTCTCTTTCCTCTGCTAATTTTGAAAACAGTAGTTCCAAAAATACTATTTTAAACGATATCGGATTATGTTGAGAGATAGGGTTCGGAGACTTAACAGTTTTTCCAAAATTGAAGTTCTAAAATCGCAATTTCGCCCCTCCCTTGAAGGATTCCTGGATCCGTCCTTGCGCCCCTGCTTCTCTGTGCAGAAGGTTTATTTGGCTTAAACGTTTTAACACTGGGGCCATTTCAAGTCAACTTTATTTTGTTGCATTATTATTTAGGAATTCAATTCACTGTAAAACTTTTAAAGTGTTCTATAGCCAAACAATGTTTTAAAAATCTTCCTGTACTGTAACCAACTCCTAGGGGCTCAACCGACTACTTCCGACTTCAGCATCCTGTCCTACAAAGACATCTCCAAAACAGTGGAAGGAAAAATCCTCGTCATGGAGAAGGCCTATTCGTCTTTGCTGAAGTATGGACAAAGCTTTCTGGAGAGGCTAAAAAGCTACGCAATCCCAAATGACATCTTGAAAATGGTGAGAAAATAATATACGATTAATTGAAAATTATTTATACAATGAAGTCCAGATAATCAGACATGATTGAAACCGAACCATAGAGTAAGAGCCTCTTAGTAAGATCTCTATGGCCCAAACCGACGGTAACGCCCAAACTCTTTCCGGATAACCGATTTTTTTTTTTGACTAAGCGAAATAATTTTTAAAAATTATCTCAAACTACACTATAACATAATTATGATGACGAAAGTATTATTATATGTGATTGCACATATTATTTTACAAGATTGGTTTAAATATTACATGTTACCGGCATTAACGTGGCCAGACTCTCATTCGCATCTAAAACGTGTTTATTCTACTCTATCTATATCTGTGTCCAACTTAATCTTACGTACTATACCGTGCTATAATTTTATTTTGTGCGTTTAGTCTAGTTGAAGGGCTTCGAAACGGAAACATACTTTGCGCATTTTTAAAATGAACTTGAAGTTGTAAAACAGCTGGGCAATTGTGAAAATGAATCGGAATTGGCGATTTATGTTGGAATTCGGAATTAGAGGATAATCGTCTTGAATAAAAATAGTTTAACGATGGAACGGTGTAACATTTTGAACAACTTTTCATGGCGACCCCTGCAAGTACAATTTTTTCTGATCCGCTTTTGTAGTTCGGTTTCAAAAGAAAGATACGCCTCTTTGCCAAAAAAAAAAAAAAAAAAAAAATCAAATATTTTTCCAAATCAATGCAGTTCATTGATGATTAGTTATATAGATAGTGTAGTTTTGAAACTTTAAATAACTTTCAGAAACATAATCACTGTAGTCTTATTGTAACGTTTTTGATCCTCCAAACAATCCTAATTTTGATTTTGGGTAAAGCAGACTTGCGAACTTCCGAAATTCGAATTATCGGAGTTCCACTGTAACTATATATTTTTCGAAAGTTATTCCAGCTAAAAGTTATAAACTTTTAGCTTGTTGTAATTAAAAATTCTACCTTTGGGCCATTGTACATATTTAAATCTAAACACATATCTAAACATCCACATACACAGGATGAGGTAAAGGGCTACAGCAGCAATGATCTTGGAAGAAGAGCAGGGCCTTACTGCACAGGTCCACTAGGCCTGGGCCTAGAAAAAGGTCCAGAGGGCGTGAAAGAGAAATATGCATACAATTGTAACCGATCAAGGATCAAGGTAATGTCTTCAAAAATCAGCCATTTGCACTAAAGCTCTTAGCTTAAGTAGCGAAACGTCCGCCATCTTGGGGCTAAGTGCCACTTTTTTCCCATGTAGCTATAATGAAGTAGCGTGTTTTGCTTTTTGATTGCGGTGCTTCTTGATTGCAGATAAACATTGAGTGAATAAGTAACCACAGTCAAGTAACAAAATACGCTACTTCAACATAGCAGACATAGGAAGAAAGCATCGTTTAGCCCCAAGATGGCGAACGTGTTACAACTTATTCAACGATTCAAAGCTTTTACTTGCACTACAGATAAATGTTTTATAGTGCAGTACCACCATCTTGGGATAGGAAAGAAAATTCATTCTAATTTTTGAAGCTTGACAAAACTGAAAGAAGTTCCACGGTGCAATCTGGGAGGAGAGTCCAGAAATAAATGTGGGAGCCATCAAAGTTGCCGTTAATCCAGTTCAACGGACTCATCAAAGAACTGTGCTTTCAGGTGCATCTTGTGGACACGCCGGGAGTGATGGAGAATAGGAAGCAGCAGGAAAGGGGTTACCCATTCGCAGGGATCTGCGGTTGGTTCGTGGAGCGCTCGGACCTCGTCGTCTTCGTCTTCGATCCGGCAAAGATGGACGTCGGCAGAGAACTCGAGCAGTTGTTTCAAAAAATCAAAGGAAATGAAGCCAAAGTGAGTAATAATGTGTATGTAAAAAGGCTAAACTTATTGGGGAGTGCAAAAGGTGTCTTTTTTTTCCCCTCTGTACATTTTAAATAATTTTTTTTAAGCAGGTAATTTTGAGCATTTTTTTTTTTTTGTATAATTTGTATGTGACACACACACACACTGAAAGATAGTTTCACATATTTATAATGGTTTTTAGATTTTGATGATTGATTTCTGTATAATATAATTTTTTTCTGGGTTTGTTGGCAGTGGTCTATCAAGGATATCTCTGGCTAAGCCAGAAGCAAGTTGGATCGACATAAAAGCCAAGGTTGTAGCAATTGTACTGACGTCACCGTGAAAGAATCTCTTCTTAGAATCTTATACATGTTTTGACGTATCAAAAAAGCACACAAACGCACTAAACAATACGGTCTGCGATCGTTGTGAGCTTTGTATTTTCACATATTTTCTTTCTTGGTTTGTAGGCACTGGCCCATCCAGAATGTTTCTGGCTAAGCTAGAAACACACCGGGTGGACCATGACCTAAAAGCCTGGAAAGTTGTTACATTATTGGCACTGGCCGTAAAAGATTCAGTACTTAGGACCTCATACACGTTTTCCGGCTAAAGCCGAAAGTGACTTTTTTTTTTTTGCTGACTGAAATTTGTTGTTTCCCAAAAATCTTGAGATCACGGGGGAAAAAAAGAATCAACACTAAAAAATGCGCAAAAGTCGATCAACAAACAGTTAACCGAATACCGAAAGCTAACGCTAGTACAGAAACTAGAAAACTTTCTATTATGTACTTATGGCTTTAAAAATTATACATAATCAATAAATTTAGGCCTCTGAAGATATTGTGTGTGAGGGTAGTTGTTTTTGTGAAGTGTTCATTTTTGGGATATAAATTTTTAGGTTTGCAATTTCAAACTCATATAAAATCGTGTGTGCCTAAACAAGTTACAAGGTGTAATGAAGAATCCATTTTTCAATTATTTTTTTGTGAAGCTCTATTTTGTGAAGTAGACCTTTTTTTCTCAAAAGTCTCTTCTCAATCGAGTCTTTTAGTAACGCATTACTTTCTTCAGCATCAAAGGAAGATTTTGAACCTTTTTGATGAGTTTAAAGCTGAGGTTTGTGTACACCTCAGCTTTAAACTCATTGACCATGTATAAATCATTGATTTTATACATGGATCAGAACTTTTAAAACATGCTTACCTCCAAGACTATCTCATTCATTAACTGGCATTTTAAAGTAAAACGCTTATTATATATATATATATATATATATATATATATATATATATATATATATATATATTTATTTTTTTGCCAAAAACACCTCTGAATAAAAATTTCAAAAAATAGTTAACTATGTGAAAAAGCCACAATTTTGAAAAATAAATAAATAAATAAAAATAAAATAAGAGACGTGTTTTGGGGTTGCTAAGAACTTTGAAAACCGTCGAATGTATTTACATCCAAAAGCCCATATCTTAATTCTAGCTCCAAGACATACGTTTTTTTTTCTTGCTAATTTGTTTCTTTTTTCCATGTTGTAGATCATATTTTTACTTTTTAGCTGAAGTTATTTATTTTCTTAACACTCTGAATCTTCTTCAACCTAGGTCAGGATCGTTCTCAACAAAGCGGACACTCTGCCTCCGCACGAACTTCTGCGAGTGTACGGCAGCCTCCTGTGGAACCTCTCACCCCTCCTCAACATCACGGACGCCCCCAGGATGTACGTCAGCTCCTTCTGGTCCAAACCCTTCCTCAACCCTTCTAAAGAGTTCGCGGAGATGTTCGTTGCAGACGAAACATCCCTCCTGCACGACATCTCCGAAGTCATGTCCAACAGACTCCTCAACAAGATAGCGTACCTCAGACGCCATGCTGTTTTAGTGCGCAACCACGCTCTGGTGGTGGACGGATACTTGTCCACTTTGTCCCGTCAGCGATCGTTTTTCCAGAGCGTAGGCGATGTCGTTGCCACCATCACGGAAAACCCACAGAAGATTTACTCCAAAGTGCTGTCACACAGAGACGTCACCATGAAGGATCTGTTCCCGCCAGAGACCTACGCGACGTTCTTTTCCGTGCATTCCATGGAAAGTTTTATATCATTATCAAAGCACTGTGGTTTCCTGTCTTTGTGCTTGCTGGAAGCCATAGAGAAGACCATCTATGAAGATCTACCCCGGCTGTCTATAGAGGTGGAATCGAAGCAGCAGAAGACGTGCCCCAGCTCTCAGACATGTTAAAGTGAATTCCAGCTATGAATATTGGTATCAGGGATTGCGTTCGAATAGGACGACTGATTAAATCAATTATCCCCCATTCCGGGTCATCACATCATTGGTTTGCGTCCTCTGTTCGGTTGCTCTATCAAAGAATTTTGGTTAATTGGTGATTATGAGTTCAGCAGTAAGTCGTTGATTTTATATTTTAACCAGCACTTAAAAAATGCTTGCCAGCAAGGCTTTCTTATTCATTCTCAGGTAGCTCGCACGGTGGGGAGATGGTTGATCAGCGGTGGCTAATGGCAGAAACCGGTGGGGAATGGTGGGTTGGCAACTAACAATGAGCCAAAGATGGCTCATCAGTTTCTAGGCATCGTTGGGCCAACCAAGAATATTTTCGATGGATCATCATTGATAAATTGTTGGGAACTATGGCAGATCGTTGTCCCTTTGTTGGCAAATGGTTGGTTGGGTAACGATTGCCAAAGCGGACATTGCCTACCGTTGGCCAACCATAAGCTCCATCGTTGACCAGCCATCTCCCAACCGATTGTGCTTCTAGATTTAGCTTGGATTTTAAAATAAAACATTTCTCTTTAAAATTATTTTTACCATATGCAGGTCGTCAGACTGGCGAGTGGAGGACACTGTTTTAAAACTTTGATTTAAACTTCTGACTTGTGATTGGCCAGTAATACCACATGGTCTTACCGACCGATCTCGAGATGCTGTTATTTTGGCCCTGGCGGATCGATTAACTGTTGAAGCTATTTGAGCATCACCGTACTAGAGTCACCGTACTCTGACTCTAGTGTTGTGATGATTTGAGCGACTTAAAACCCGTACGGTTTACTAGTAGCTACCTTTGGAGCGCCTCTGCCTAGTATCTGGTGAGCCCAAGTTAACGGTCGTCTTGTTCGAACGCGGCCAAGCTTAAACGTCGAAGTAACGTATCTTGAAAAATATCCGTCGTAAACGCTGAGTTTTATAACTAACTTAGGTGGTATCTGCTGTCAAGGGTGCAATCACAGATAATTGACCAAGTAGCAATTTGAATCAAATATAGGAGGCGCTACAGTCTGTCTAATATCGGCTGAAAGAGGTAAAACAAACAAATGACGTGGTTTTTTGCTATTTTATTCAAATGCATTGCACCACAATTTGTCTGAAGCCTATATTTTATCACAAAGGGAAAACGTGGAACGTCATGTTTCACCTCTTTCTCTAGTTATTAAGTCGCCTCAAGGTAGCGCATTCAAATTTTAGAATTCCGAAGACCTCTTCTACCTATGACATGAAGCAATGTTCAAATTCATTTCTTTGTTGAAGTGGAAAAAGTATTATACAGGATGTTTCGGTGTAAATTATAAAACGTGCTGTTGCTTTTAAAAAATGGTGTTAATTTCTCTAACAGCTATCGGCGGTGGCTTAGGTCAAACTCGAGCGGTTATGGGCAGGGACGGCACGAACTAAAATTTTCGGGAGGGCGGAATTTCTGAATTTAGCTCATATGGAAAAAGCGTGTCACAATACGAAAAAATGAAATTTTACAGGACAAACGATTGAAGTTTAACTCTTCAGGCAATTTGCATTAAGAAAAGTAAGTTTGCTGTGCTTTCCAGTGATTAATATTGGGACAAAAAAATCTGTCATCATTTTCCAAAGAAGATAACGTCCTTTGAAGTCTTTTAAGCGAAGAAAAAAAAAGAAAATTGAAAATTTCGTATTATGGCACTCTTTTTCCGAACGAGCGATTTGCCCAATTTAACTACAAATTTCTTCGAATGATGATAATTTTGCCGAATGGAAAATTGTGCCGAATAGAACTCCAAATTATGCCGAATGAAAACAGTTTTGCCGAATATAACTCTAAATTATGCCGAATAGAACTTCAATTTAAGTCGAATGATGATAATTTTGCCGAACCGTCAGACAAAATTTGCCGAACAAGGAATTATTTTGGGACGTCATGGCGACTTCCCATTGGGGCGCCTCTGGTCGCAGAAGGAAGAAGTGTGATTTATATTTTGCTGGAGACTGCTTTATAATTCGAATTCTGAAGGGAAAACGCAGCACTTGGCCCACAAAGAGACAACGGAACTCTCTAGTTATCAATATGATCAGTGCTATGATACGGAATATCATATACACTGTCAAAACTACGGGTGCCTTCGACTAACTATTTGACTCCCTGGGGTGAAAACACGGGGCCTCAGGGTGCAATAGAGGCTAGGAAGTGTGATCAAGGTGAATGACGCTAATAAATGTGAAAACGGACCTCCTAAATGCATGGGTGAAACGCTGGCGCATGCGCTCTGACATCATTCAACCACAATCAATGGCGGACGCAGGAATAACTACGCACATGCACTTTCCCATTGAATCAAGTACGAAATTGGATTAAAACTCATAAGTTTCTGCGATTTACTCTTCAAAGTTTCGCGTAAGTACAGGCATTTGATCATAGTGCAGCTTTTAAGGCTTTCGAACATATTTAAAAGCGTTTCAAAGGTACGTTGACTCTTCAGTTAGCCGTTATGTACTTTTGCTATTTCTATCATGCATAAATTTTACCTAAAAATAGCTATCAGCACCGGATAAGTAACATTTAATAATCAAAACGCTTAAATTAGATGAAATTTAAAAAGTTATTTCAACTATTAATTTTGACTATGTGGTTTTACTTGCTTGTATTGTCAATAATCTTGTGGATTTTTAACTAAGAGATTTATTGTTAGCAATGTGATGCACTCTCAGCAAGTGAAGGAAACTCTACGATGATGCAAATAACAAAAACATAAAAGCACGAAAAAGAAAAGGGGGAAAGCGGATTGAGAAAAAGAAATTTCTTCTCCGTATTGCTTTTTTTTTTATTTATTTATTATCTCGTGTCTAAGTTAACTAGCTTTCCTCGGCGTTATTGCTTAAAGGGAATGACTGAACTTTTTTCGTCACTCTAGTAATAGTAAGAATGAATAACTCGTTAGAATTTGTTTTGGCTTTTAATTTATCGAAAGACTTGTGCTCTTTTATATTCTATACAGATATTCAAATGTCGAATCATATATACATACGTAGTAATATGGTGCTCTTGATTAAAATTTCGAACGTGATGAAACGATTTTATTTTTTCATGATTGCAATATAATTGAATATACTTACGCTCTTCATTTTCGGTACGATCGTGCTGCAGTAAATGTAACATATTAAAATTACTGAGCAATCCAAGTGGATGTACGAAAATTAGTGCACGGCAGACAAATTTAAGTCATGAACACTTCTAAACTATGTTCGAAAGTTTAAATGTGATCAAATGCCATAAAGTACAAGTTTTAATCATTTTCAGAACTATTCAATGTGTAAAATGTACCAAGACTTAGTTTTTTATAACTCAAAATAATAAATTATAATGCATACAATTGTTTACGGAAATGCACACAAAACCGAGGGGGGGGGGGGGGGCTCAGCAACAGGAAACAGAGGGTGCCAATATTCTGCCATAGGGTTCCGTTTTTCACCGCAGTGCACTCTGGGTGAAGGGTGCCGGTTTTTCGCCCGTGTTAAGAGTGCAATTTCGGCGCCGTAAAGAGTGCCGCTGGTGAACAAGCTTTTCACACTTGAAAAGTGCCAAATGCAACCTGTAGTTTTAACAGTGTACTTTCTCATTCTTATCGTATTCGTTCTGTTTTCCCCATAACTCCCCTAAAAGCACAAAACAGCTCAAAACTATCAAATACATATGAGGCAGTGAGAAGCAAAGGGATGTAAGTGGACATTTTCAAGTTTTGTGTAAAACGCGTGTCATCCTAGGTAGGCTTTCATTAAAACATTTTTATAAATCATGCTGTACAGCAGCACAAACCAGGTCTACTAGTACCATCAGTTGCCCCAAGACAGAGGAGAGGTTCACCTACCATGTGTACTGGTTATCTCTAAATTTTTGATTTTGCCACTTACATCCCTTTGCTTCTCACTGCTTCATATGCTTTTGTTATGCAAGAGCACATTTGAAAAAAAAAAGCTTTCTTTTGCTATACTTCAGACATAATATTATCAGTATTATAGCACTATCAAGAGAAAAAAACATTTCAGTATTGATTTTTTGTGATATTACTCTGATTGCAATATGTAAGTACAGTTTGCAGGAATTATAATTTGCAATATTTTGTGCATTACTTTAATTTAAAGTTTAAAGTTTGATATGGTTTTATAAAACCATAATTTGTTGTAAGATATAACAAATATAAGGTTTTGTTATAAGATATAAGGTACAAACTGTGCGTTGCAACATTTAAGGCAGTTACATTTTTACGATGGAAAGACAAACCATACGAACCAACCCGAGTAATTAGTTCATATGTTATGGCTAAAATTTCATAAAGTGGCAATCATTCAGTAATTCATTGAGATAAAACTCAATAATTCACCAAAAGTTGCAATACGCAGTTCGTGCTTTATCTTTAGATTGAATCATTTTTTCATGTGATATATTTTCAAAGAGTTTTCTTAGTTTAACAATGGTTGATATTTTAGAGAAATATTTTTACTATGTATATGCATTCCATATTTTTATTTATACTTGTGTATCTGATTCTTATCACATTTTAAAGCTTTTTTGAAGCATAAGTATTCCTATATTTATTTCAAATAAAGCATTTGTTTACTTAAATGGGGTTATTATTTCCATTTGTAATAATCCTTGAAAATTGCGTAAATTCTTGAGGTGTAGAATTTTTAAATAGTTTTGCTGTAAATACCATGCAAGGATTGTTGAACGAAATCATCATGACTTTCCACGCCAATACATCCAGCATCCACTAACAAATCCCTCCACCCCCCGTAATAAATATTTTTAAAAAAATATAGCTATTATGCTTAATTTTTTGAAAGCTCAGCTGAAAATGTGTTTAAATGCATTTTTGTTTTATTCCGCAATATGTGTTACTTGAAGTCTGATTCTCTGCAACTATTTCAAAATACACTTAGCCTTTTTTATTTCCTTGCATTTTAAGTAAAGCAAGTAAAAAAAAAAAAAAAAAAAAAAAAAACTTAAAATTCAGCTTAGTTTTCATTTTAACCATCCTTGAATGAATGTCTGCTATTGTTTTCATCATAACCTTTCTTGAGCCCGTACAAACGAATAAGCAACCGAAACATCCATTTTGACCCATTCCCGCTTATAGAATGAGTTTTCTTTTGCGCAATAACGTCAGGGGTGCCCACCTGAGAGGGAGGAGGGGGGGTCATGGCGCAGTCTGCGCCATTAAAATTTTTAGGGGGGGTTTTGAGGCGATATTTTTCATTTGGGGGGGGGGGGGTTGCGCCCTTGCTTTTAGGGGGGTGAGCATCCTAAATAACGTAATAGGCTTAGTTACGTTTCAACGTATGTAAACCTCTTGTTACTCCTGCCCAGAGTTCACTACCCCCTTCCAAAGTAGAAAATAATTCAAATAAAACTTTAAAACCAGAATATTTTTTAAATGTTTAATAGATGGTTGCTTAAATTTCCAAAATGGACTTCATTAAAAAGAAGTAACTTACCTCCTTTTAAAAGACTTAGTGTTTAAGAATGGACATGTTTAAAGCACTCATTTTAAAGACACGTCAATTGAGTTCCAGTTTGTGTGAAATTTTCATAGACCGCATAAAAATAAGAATTAAAAAAAAAAATAATTTGAATTTTGACCTTTTGAATTCAAATTATGTTTTTCGCAATCATGAGTGTGTGTGTGTGTAGGTAGGCATGTGTATTTATGTGTGTGTTGGGGGGGGGGGTATGTGTGTTTGCGTGTAGGGGGTATGTGTGTGTGTGTTTATGTCTGAGTGCTGGTATGAGTGTGTGGGCACGAGTGTGTGTATGTAGGCGTATGTGTTTACGTCTGTGTGCAGGCATAAGTGTGTGGGTATATGTGGTGTGTAGGTGTGTGTGTGTTTATGCATGTATCTGTGTGTGTTTGTGTGTGTGCAGGCATTAGTGTGTGTGTATGTAAGCGTGTGTGTAGGTTTGTATGTGTGTTTATGCATGTATGTTTGTGTGCCGGCATCAGTGTGTGGGTTGGTGTCTGTTTAGGCGGTGTGTGTAGGCATGTGTGTTTATGTCTGTGTGCTGGTATGAGTGTGTGGGCACGAGTGTGTGTATGTAGGCGTATGTGTTTACGTCTGTGTGCAGGCATAAGTGTGTGGGTATATGTGTGTGTAGGTGTGTGTGTGTTTATGCATGTATGCGTGTGTGTTTGTGTGTGCAGGCATTAGTGTATGTGTATGTAAGCGTGTGTGTAGGTGTGTATGTGTGTTTATGCATGTTTGTGTGCCGGCATCAGTGTGTGGGTGGGTGTCTGTGTAGGTGGTGTGTGTGTGTGTGTAGTTGTGTGTATGTAAGCGTGTGTGGTTTTCGCTAGAGGAGCAGCATCGTGAGGCCGGTCGACGGTGGTGCTGCAGAGGGAGGCGGGAGGGAAAATAAAATTATAGGTTCATCATAACTGTCAAGTGAGAACAATAAGCAATGTGATAGCTCAAAAAAAAAAAGAAGACAGAAGACCGTATAAAAACAGGTTTGCGTGTATAATGAACTCGGGGATGGTCACAATGGATATTCCGGTTGCCCATTCGTTTCTACGTGCTTAGTTACGGACTATGCATTTTTAATTTAAAAAGCTTTTAACTGAATTGGCCAATCACGCAAATACAGTCTTTAACGGGGGAAAAAAAAAACATCGACGCACCAAGAAGCAATCATCCGATTGCTTTGAAATTTTGTATGCATGAGTGTTTTGACCAGATATGCAAATGATTAAAATTTGGTGTCCAATGAATGAATAGTTTGATCTCCAGCGCATCAAAACTGCGCATCCAGCAGATGTATATAAATAAAGAGCATTTCTTCAACAGTTGTTAAAACTTTCGGTTTGATTGCGATTCAGCAACCTTATAACAACTTAAAAATGCCTCGCCGCATGGTTCGTGGTCATTACGAGCAACTTTCAGAGTTCAAACGAGGTCGTATCATTGGATTAAAAGAGGCCGGTTGGGAAAATCGGAGAATCGCACGTCATTTAAGTCGAAGCGATGCGGTGATTCGAAGATGCTGGCAAGGATGGGTGGAAAATGTCCGAGTTCAGCGTCAGGATGGTATCGGTCGACCTAGGGTCACAACAAATCGTGAAGACAGAGTGATTGTCGATCAGCTGTCACAGCGCTTTCTTCATCTCTATGAACCATCAGACGTTCAACCGAAACACCAGTGTCCATCATGACAATTTACAGGCGGTTGGGACAACGAAATCTACTCCCGTGCCGACGTTACGCCACCTGCCACTGACGCCTACACACTGCCGAGCCAGATTACAGTTGTGCATGGCTGGATTAGGTTGGAATGGAGCCGACTGGGGACGTATAGTCTTTAGCGACGAATCCGGCTTCCAACTGTGTCATGACGATCATCGAAGACGTGTTTGGAGACACCCTGGGCAGAGGGGTGTTCTGGTTTCACTTTTGCAAGCCACACTGGCCCTCAACAAAGCATTATGGTCTGGGGTGCCATTTCCTTTGATAACTGGACCCCTTTGGTCGTTATTAGAGGTACACTTACTGCACAGTGGTACGTCGACGACATCCTAAGACCTGTTTCGCTGCTGTTCCTTTTGCAGTACCCTCGTCTAGTTTTCAGCACGACAATGCCAGATAACATACGGCACGTGTTGCTATGAACAGTCTGCAAGCTTGTCAAATTCTTCCATGGCCTTCCAGATCGCGAGATCTCTCTCCCATCGAGCATGTCTGGGATATGATGGGATGACGATTGCATCTGGCAAGGAATGTTGATAACCTCGTCCGACAATTGGAGCGAATCTGGCCGGAAATACAGCAGGACACCCCCTGGGAGCTTTATCGGTGTTTGCCACGCCGTGCTTCAGCTTGTATCCAGGATAGAGGCGGGTCAATACCGTATTGGACTTGTTACTGTAACTCAGACATAAATTATTCAATTGTTCTGAGAATTTAATCATTTACTATTCTGTGCATTGTCTTCCTATCCACCAATTTTCGTCTCAATCGGATAACTCTTTCTTTGTGCGTCGATTTTTTTGTTATAGAGTAAATTACTTATTTTTTATATTACCTTTCAACAAATCCGTTTTTTATTATTTCTATTTGATGGCAAGTATGATGTATAAAGAGAAAAGAAAGAAACACATTAATAATTCACTGATTTTGTCACATGGATTTAATAACACTTTTTAAAAAATGATTTAATAAACAAGTGAACTACCAAGCAAAGCAATGAAAGTTTTAATACAAGATAAATGACTTAATACAAATGAACAATACTTGGAAGAACGATTTTGACCAATAGGAATGCGAGCTTGAGTTTTAGTTGAAGAGGGATTCTGTAGCCACGCCCATCATGGCTTTGAAAGATTAGCATCTTTACATTGGTTCTTGATATTTTTTTTGTGTAATTTACATTGAGGATACACCCTTTGTCCCCTCCTGGAAAAATTCGAAATCATGGCCCTGTTTGTAACTCTGGCGATGAAGTCCGTACTGAACTATGGACTGATGCAGCACTGGTTTATTGAACCTTTTCAATAAACTGAATTTTTTTGAGTAAGTAAAAAATCCTTATTATTAATAATGTCCTTAAAACAACATATATTCTCCTCTTAGACTGTACGCATTTATATTTTTCGATTTAAATTGCGAATATCTTAATATATAAAAATCTTCTGTGCGAACGTTTGTCACCATAAAGCTTTTAAACGGCTCTACCGATTTTGATCAAATTTTTTGTGAATAGTTAAGTTGTGGCAAGCATGGTTTCGAAGCGCGATGGATCGTATCGGAAACGTTTTTGTTAATTAATTAATTTAAACATTGGATGGTTATATCTCCGAAATAATTAATATTTATTTTAACCTATTGTTGAGCGAGAACTGAAATAAATATTTAACCCGTTGCCAAAGGGACAATAAGAAAACCAGCTCTGTTTTTTGTAATGAAATTTCCCACTGTGATATGTCAATTGAGAATAGATAAAACGTAGAGAGAGAAAGTGAAGCCTTCATTTCTTGAAAAGCAACGATTTTAGGTCCCGTGATATATTTTAAAGTAAAGTACTGGAAGGTTCAAGCAAAACGTCTGTTCTGTCGTCGTAATTGAACCATGTGACCGGATCGGTGCTTTAGCTTTTACTAACCAAATGATCAAAAAGTACCGTACCTAGCATCATTTGTTTCTCGGCTGAAATCTATCTGAGTATTGGTACCAATGTCAAGAATACTTTAAGAAAATAAAGTAAAAAAAAAAGTATAGTAAATAAAATAAGAAATATCTAACTTATCAGTACATTATTAAAGGAAAAGATGATGGAATTTAATGACGGAACAAATTTTATTTTCGTCCAGATAAATGACAATAGGGTAGTTCTGTTGAACACAAAGACATCACATTTATCTGACATTTTGGTTTCAAGAATCACGTTGAAACAATAACCTGTACACAAAAAATCTTTTGAAGCTAATTTACTTTACGTTTTATATTTGCTGTTTTCCTGATATCGTAGCCTACATACAAGAGCAGTAGATTCCATCTTTCTAATTTGAAACATTTGCAAAGAATGAAAATTTTACTGTTCTTCCCAAAAAATCTTTTCCGATAAGCCTTTTTTGCACAAGAGCACAAATTTTTGCTTCAACAGGCATTGAAAATTTTTTAAACGCCTTATCATACTAATAAAATACCTAACAATTACGACGACATTGAAATTATTTTAATTCTTTGATTTTCAAAGACGTCTGGAGAAACAATTCATGTTTGTTCTATTTTGCACTGATGCATCTGTGACGCCATTCATGGTTCGTGCCATTACAGACACTGAGACGTTATTCTACGTCTAAAGGAGATCCAGCATAACCATAAGGGACTTGAGCAACAGCTTTTCAAATGTGGTACAGAAGACAGGATTCTGTTAGAACCAAAATGTCGGATTAGTCTACCTGTCTTTCAAAATGGCTCAAGTTAGTCATTTTAACCCTAAAAACAGGTGGGTAGGTTGATGTCTCCGAAGACGTTCAGTTCAAAAAGGCACGCCAGAGTGATGAACGCAGCATACAGAAACAGGCAAACGATGCCCACAGTCCTGTTGAGATGCCAACCGGACAGTCTGAAAGTGAGCACCAGAGAGATCAGCGTCACCAGCAGGGTACCCGTCGTGTAGGTCATGGCGGAGCTGTACACCAGCAGGTACCCCCTTCTGCTTATAAGAGTCTTCACCAGCCAAGGAGCGGCCAAGCAAAAAGACAAGTCGAATGTGTTGCTTCCCAGAAGGTTGCTGATGGCCATGTTGCCCAAGCCTGGAAATTTCAAAAATGATTCAATCGATTGATTAAATGGCGAAAAAGTCTAGACAAACCACACTGATCAATGTGCTCAACCGTAGGTGGGGCATTCCAAGGTATTTTTGACATTATGTAGAGTCCGTAACGTGACCTTTTTTTGCCATAACTTTTTAATTTACCGTTTGATTTGCAAATTATTTTAATTTGAGCTGGCGTGTTGGTAGGAAAAGATCAAAATAAAATAATATGCTAATCAAACAGTAAATTAAAAAGTTATGGCAAAAAAGGTCACGTTACGGACTCTACATAAATGTCAAAAATACCTTGGAATGACCCAGGTACTAAAATTCATGAGCAAGCACCAAACAAAAAAAAAGAAATGATAGTAAATGAAAAAGTTCCAAGCTAAATGCAAAACAGCTTAGGATTGGGAAAGCTCCAAACAAATTAAAGATGCCGAAAGCACAAGTTTCAAGCGAAATAAGAGATAAGATAGCAAATGGGCAAGCTACAAGCAAAACAAGAGGTATGACAGCAATTTGGAAAGTTCAAAGGTGGAAAGTTGCAAGATAGCTAAGGAAAGGGAAAGCTCCAATAAAAATAGCATACAGGGTGTTTCTGAACTCTTGGGCAAAACTTTAAGGGGGTATAGTACACATCTGGACAAACAATATAATTGTAAAAAAAAAGGCCCAAACGTTTTCCGAAGGATATAGGCGCCATTAAAGTTTAGGGTCCAAAATTTCAAATCATCATAAAAAACGGAAAAATCGGTAGATTCGTTTGCGGTTTTCGTTAAAATTATTCTTTTTATCATTTTTTCTTGAAGATAAATTTTGAAGATGTAGTTTAAAAAATG
Organism: Uloborus diversus; assembly: GCF_026930045.1. Taxonomy (NCBI): domain Eukaryota; kingdom Metazoa; phylum Arthropoda; class Arachnida; order Araneae; family Uloboridae; genus Uloborus; species Uloborus diversus. The sequence continues at coordinate 178,557,776 of NC_072735.1, read as the reverse complement.
CTGATAGAGGGTGCTTGAGGCTTTGGAGTAAAGAAGAATTTTTTTTATCCGCTATTTTTGAATCTTGTTAAATGTTTTCTAATGCTTGGACTTAAATTTTGAGCTAAAAATCTGAATTATTGGGAGTGATTAAGTAGCGAAAACTGAACTGTCTTCAAAGGTCAAAGTCCACTTTGTCACAAAAAACTGTATGCATCAAGAATAAATTGAGCTGCAAACAACAAACTCGATAGGAATGTAGTTTGGTAGAGATAATTTAAATTCTGCCGCCAGTTACGAAAGGGTAAACGTGCTACACTGTTATAACCAGGGGTTCCAGACGAGTGAAAATATTCCCTCTAAGGTGAAAGCATAGTGCCTGAAGGTGCAATGCAGGCTAGAAAATAGAGCAGAGGAGCCGAAACAGCATGCAATCCCAAAAAGACTCATTGCGCATGCGCTTTTGCCTTAGACATACATTCAACCACCTCAATATGGCGGACAAATGATGATTGCGTTTGTGTGTCTTTCACATTGAATGAAGTACACTATTGGATTAAAACACAACTTCTCTAGGATTAATTATCCGAAATTACAAGTAAGTACAGTTTTTGATCACTTTGTAGCTTTTAGGGCTTTCAAACATAGTTAAGTGTTTAAAAGTGCATTTATTGCTTTTCAGTAACCGTTACTATCGTGAAATTTCCATCATTCAAAACGCTACTAAAGGTATCTGTCATTTTTTTCTTGAGTACTCGATAAACATCTTTTATTAATCACCAAAAAAAAAAAAAAAAAACACCTACTATAAGATTATCAATAATCAACTAGTGAGAGTCTTAATAAAAATGATTCTTGTGCTTCGTAGATTATAACAGAAAGCTAGCGAAAAAAAATCTCTCTCAGTCTAGCTCTTTTTTTTTTTTTTGCTTTTTCATTCAAGTGTTAGAATCATTTCCTGTTAGCGGTTAGTGTCTCGATAGCGTTAGAAATTTCTTTTGGTTTTTTAACTGTCGAAAAACTTTATGTGCATTTTATTTTGTTACTCTTGATTAACGTTTATGAAACGATTTTGTTTTTCCGTATCTGTAATATCCCTGAATATTTTTGGCTCTTCATGTAAATAATCCATAAGTACAGCTATGCTTCATTTTCGGAATGCGTCATGTTTTAGTAAATGTATAATTTCTCACATTATTTAAATAATTACTCGTCTTGAAATTATAACGATTTGTGACAGATCTTTGATACCAAGTAAAGGGGTAGATATTTATTGTTTTATTAATTCTTAACATTACTTTTTGTAAAAAAAAAAAAAGAAAAAAACCTCACGAGAACTCTGAATTTTTCACATGTTTTGAACGTCCCCAGAGTTATTAATATTATTTATTTTATGAATTTTTAAGAAAACGATAAAGATTTCACTGTTCCGCCAAAGTTTTTCATTTGCTTTTACCGCGCCCGTGGGTCAAAAGAGGTTGAGAGACACTGAGTTAGAGCAATGAGCATTTAACTATGTTGAAAACTCTGAAATATGATCAAATGCTGTAATTACATGTTTTAATCATTTCCAGTATCGAGTTCAATGTGAAAAATGTCCAAAACGTAGAATATCATATAAATCAAAACAAAACTTATAAAAAGAAAAAAAAATACACAACTGTATTCAAAAACGCACACAATACGGGGGAGGAGGATCTATAGTAAGGGTGCCATTTCTCTCTCCAAAGGTTCTTTTTTTTCACTTCGGCTGTCTATTTTTTAAAAGGTGCCTGTTTTTCACCCTACTTAGAGGTGCGATTTCGGCTCCGTATTTGGTGCCGCTGGTGAACAAGCGTTTCTCCCTTGAAAGGTGCCGAATGCATCCTGTAGTTTTAACAGTGTATGCGCATACAAGACGAACAGATAGGTACGATTGAAAGTGTGAAAGGTTGTGTGAAAGGGTACTTCAAACGAAACTATAGAATTGTAAGGAGGCTATTGTGATTAGGACGACCTTTTAGAGGTATCCAGCGAGACTCCCCGCCCTGCTCCACCCGAAGGCTTTTCAGGGAACTAGCTAAAGCTAGGAAGGCTCTCGTTGTCTAACCACAATTATGATGCCAGCCAGCGACCCGGCTGTGTTATACGAACAATTGTCGAACTTTTTAAAGGGACGTACAGTAGGTCTCAGAGAAGCAGGTTGGTTGTACGAGCGTATCTGCCGACACCGTGATCGGAGAGATATGGTAGTAGCTTAGTGTGGGTAAAAGTAAATGAATCACTTCAATGATTAAGGCATTCTAGAAACAGAAATGAGCACGAAGATCATAAGAACGGCCACTTCCGAATCAACAAGGTCGCTAATATTAGTTCCATGCCGTTTAACACCTTCCAAGAAACTGCTGGTATCAAGAAAAACAATCATGAGTAGATTGAAAGACGCTGATCGAACCGGCTTCTATTTCGTCGATTGGATTTTCGCTGCACTTGATTAGCTGGGTTGTGACAACAGAAGGCATGTTGTCTTCAACGATGAATCCCAATTTAATTCCAGTCACAGATAACCTATTTTACTCCATATCACGCCGTGTTTTGTCTTGTATAGCTGCTAGAGTAGGCTATACAACTTACGGTTTTGTAATCTTTATTGTGTCATAACTTCTTAATAAAACAATCTTTTGTTCTGAATCTGTAATCATTTCCTTATCTTGTCATAGGCCACATCCGTTTTAAGTTTCGTGAAGATCGCTCATTTCCTTCTGGGGCAATGTATTTTTTTTTTTTTTTTGTGACAGTGTATTTCAACTTCTGAACACAGTTCAGTTTGTGCGACTAAATCATGCCCAATGATTCTGATTTTGAGCTGAAAATTTAAGTTTAAGTACAAGCATTAGAAAATATTTAATGAGATTCAAAAATAGCTGTGAAAAATAGTTGTTTGTTACTCTAAAGTCTAGAGCGGCCTCTATCTGCATTTTTCCAACTACATTTTCAAAATTTACTTTCAAGAGAATACCGATAAAAAGAATAATTTTAGTGAAAACTGCAAACGAATCGACCAATTTTTCCGTTTTTTATGATCATTTGAAATTTTGGACCCTAAACTTGAATGGCGCCTATCTCCTTCGGAAAACGTTTGGGACCCTTATTTTTGCCATTATATTGTTTGTCCTGATGTGTACTATCACCCTTTAAAGTTTTGTCCAAGGGTTCAGAAACATCCTGTGTAGGATATCGAAGGGACACGTTTCATGCAAAACAAGATATGAGATAGTGAATAGGAAAGCACCAAGCAAAACGAGAGATAGGATAGCGAATTGGAAAGCTCCAATCGGTAAAAGAAAGGAAAAAAAAGAAAAACCGGATAGAGCACGGGAAAGCTCCTAGAAAAATATATGAGAAACTAAAGCATGAGAAAGCTTCTAGCGAAACGAAAAGACAATTTAATAAATGGTAAAGTTGCAAGCAAAGAGGGCGAAAAGAGTTCTTCATCTTCATACAGATCGAAGCTTCTGCGAATGCGAGTTGATCTCCCTCTCTCAGTCTTTTCGATGCCATTCGTATTTGTTAGCAGCATTCATTGTTAGTTAAGTGTTCATATTTTGCTAATAATCGCGTGGAATAATGTGAGGCTCAATAATAGAAAACTAAAATAGTGCTAATATAGTAAGCAGTAAGTTACCACCTTCCTAAGTCAGAGCAAAGGCAGAACTATATACAATATATCGAAAGCCCGTTTATACATTCAGAGACTGCAATTTCGTCCTTGTTATAGGCTCATTAATCTGGAATAGAGAATAACCGAGCTTGAGGCAGATGTCATCTCACTGACGACATGGTGCGGTTCAATTCATGAGTCGAACCGTACTACAGTAAAACCTGTCTACAACGATAGTGTTGGGACCTAAAACAAATATCGTAATAGACAGGTTATCGTTATAGACAGTTTGATTATTCATGCTGGCAATTTATTGGGGGCAAAAAAATACTGTTATAGGCAGGTTATCGTTATAGACAGTATCGTTATACGCAGGTTTCACTGTATGTCTGCGAACTCTCTCTCTCTCTCTGATGAGATAATTTCCCTTTATCTGCCAGTTGTTGGCACTCTCAGCTTCAATGAGATGACATCTGCCTCAAGCTCGGTTATTCTCTATACCAGACTGATGAGTCTATAAGAAGGACGAAACTGCTGTCCCTGGATGGGATAACCGGGCTGTCCGTATATTACATGTACATGTAGTTGTAGTGCCAATATAGTCATATGTTGCTGACTGTGTCATTAAAAAAAGAAAGAAAAAAATGATCGTTTTTTTCTAGCATAAAAAGGGCAGCGATGAGTTTCATTGTGGCTGTAACTAGACCTAGTGAACTTTTCTTGAAACATTACAGTTAAATTAAAACAAATCTATTGAAAAGTGATCTGCCTCTTGTCTACAATCGCTTGAATTATTACACACACACACACACACACACACACAAAAAAAAAAAAAAAAGAGCTTAAAAACTAACCGTTTTTAGCGACAATTATAGTGGCAATGAGATCCGGCACGCTAGCCCCGGCAGCTAAAATGGTCAATCCGGCTACGGAGTCGGGAATCAGCAGAGTATAACCTAAAAGTGAAGAACATCCACTTGAGTATTCAAACAAAAAAAAAATACAGAAATAGAAAGATATATATATATATATATATATATATATATATATATCTTTTGCGCCGCACTGTATAATGTGTTATAATGTTATAATAGTGTGCATTCAGCAGGACAGTCAACTCAAACTTTCTAGGGCGAAGCAAAGACCTTATTTTATGCGGTCCTTTCCTTACACTTAGTTTTTCCGGGCTAGATTGGTGAGGGTTTAAGGTGGCGGGTAGGTAACTAAAAAATTCAGAATTTTCTTTTAAAGGAAATATTTCTTCTTATAGTGCAGAGAAAGTTTTGGGGCTAACTATAACCTGAAAAGTAAACGATCGCAACACCAATTGCCTGCTGTAGGTATTTTTTACCGTAAAATTTGTGACATAGAATATTATGAAAAGAAACAGACAACATAAATGCCAGTACTTGGGATCGTTAAAACACTAGGGGTGCCCCATAAGTTAGTAAACACTTGTAAAAAATTGAAATTTTACTTGCAAGTAATAACTAAAAAAAAAAAAAAAAAAATTCCAAAATGCTAAAGATTCCATTTTTAGCAAGTGTTTACGAACTTTTGGGATAACCTAATAGGATTAAATCAAAAAGCCCTGAAGTCTGTAAACGCTGTACTGATACACCCTGTATAAGGAAAAACTGACTTATACTCATTAAATAAAAAAAAATCACTGATTCCCAGTTGAGCGAGCTTTGAAATTTTCAGATTTTTGACGATTCGGATTTTAGACGCTTGGTTTTTCGACGTTCTACTGTACCACCATTAGGGTAGCCGAAAAAAGGAAATTTTTGCTAAGCAACTTCTAATAGCAAAAAAAAAGTTGTGTATTGCCATCCTAAACGTGTAAAAAATAATTAAAAAAAATATATTTAGGACTTCAGATCGCGCATTAGCAGCAAAGTTTGGAAATAAGGTAAAAAAATAGTCAATTTTAAAATATTTTTTTTTAAAAATCCAATTAGACGGAAGAGATGGATTTATATGAAAACCTTTATATTTTTCAAACATCAGTGACAAAACTGAGTCGTAAGTTCAACTTCACACCTTGATCGAAAAGTAGAAACTTGTTTAAAACCATATAGTTATTATGAAAGTTACTTTAGAATTGTATACGTCTTGTCAATAAGTTCAGTTTTCTTGCACTGTTAAAAATTTTCCGGGAAATTTACGGTAATTGTTACTGGCATCCATTTTGCCAGTAACTCTTACCGTAAAAATCAAATGTTACTGTAAAATTTAACGGTTTCCTCGGTAGGCCACAGCAACCAATTGGAGCTGGGATCGCTTATTTTTCCGGTATAAATTACCGTAAAAATCAGCGATGCGTTAGGTCCGCCATTTTACAGTAACAATTACCAGAAAGTCTTCCTGAATTTTTAACAGTGTGGGAATTGCAGAGCGGAGTACAAAGTGCAACCACCTACTTGGGGTGAGTTCTGGGTTGTTAATGCAACACAATATAATTGCATTTCCAGCAAAGAACTGTATAGTGCACATTTGCTGTAAAAAAATCCACAAATGGGATCTTAAAAGAAGAAATACTGCAATATACAAAATAAGCTAAAAACGTCGATTTTTGGTTGATTTCACATAACTTTGCGGCTTATGCGCAAACTAAAAACTGTAAAGGAATGTACATATTTTCAAAGATACATTAAAAGACTATTAAAAGGAAGCATTTAAACGGGATTGGAACAAACATTCTGAACATTTGAAATTTCATAAAAATATTTGAAAATTGACCATTTTTTACCTTTTTTTTCAAACTTTGCTGCCAATGCGCGATCTGAAGACATAAATATTAATTTTTTACGTTATTTTTCCCATGCTTAGGATGGCAATACACAACTTTTTTCAGCTATTAGAAGTTGCTTCTCGAAAATATCTTTTTTTCGGCCCACCCTAACTCCCATGATCGGAAAATCCCCTACTCACCGATGATGGTGACCATCCAGACAGCGAGGTAGGAGAGCGATCCCATCCAGACGACGGACATGAGGAAGGTGAGAGGGAAGCAGCACCTGTTGCCCTCGTTCCCGATCGGAGGGATGGTGATGCGGAAGAGCAGAGATGCGGGCCACATCACCGCACGCCACGCGCTGCGACAAGGGCTCGCGGCTCCGTCTGCAATTGGATCAAATAGAAGCTGCTTTTGAGGGGAATAGTAGGGGAGATAGCGACAGTTTTTAATACATTATTTACATAAAGCCAGAATTTTTTTAAATCTTAGATTAGTTTACGTAAAAGAAGAAAACGCGAGTCTACCAAAAAGTTATCGTTGCAATAATTAATAAAAAATTTTGCAATATGTTGCAAAAACTTGTGAAATTGTCTTATATATATATAAGGCTGAAACTCGGTAGTATTATTGATTACGTATAAACATAAGGAAAAATATATGTCTACCGCGTCCGAAGCGTTGCCATGCCGTGTCTACCACCCACGCAAGGTGCGAAAAAATCAGTCAATTTTGACTTAAATATATAAGACTAAATTTTTTTTTAATAATTGTTTATAATGTATAAAATATAAAAACAAAAGTCTACCAGTTGTGTTACGTTGCAAAGGCATGATAGACGCCACGGAATGTCGACCTCGTACCTTGATGTACCGTTTATAGGGCCGCTAGCGCTCGCTCAAAAAAGTTTGCTTGTCGTCGCGAAATTTCAATAAATAAAGCTGATTTATTTTTTAATAAATTGTTTAAATCCTATTTTCACTAAAATTTTTAGTCTACCGTGACTAAGAGGTTGCATAGTCTTTGGTAGACGTTGCTTAAAATATAAGTTAGTTGGAGAAGTATGATTATTTTATCTTTTCATTCTTTATAAATGAAAATTTTTCAATTATTATTATTATTTTATGATTACAATTTTCTATCATATTTAAATTGATATTCATACTTTTGCTACATTATTCATATATACATATATATATATATATATATATATATATATATATATATATATATATATATATATATATATATATATATATATATATATATATATATATATATATATATATATATATATATATATATATATATTTACTTCAAAAATATTTTGAATTACCACCTTTTCAAATACATTTCGTAAATGTGGAAGTAAAGCTGTTTATTCATCTACTGCGAAGAAAGAAGAGGGGAGAGGGGAAGGACACGCCTATAATAACCTTGGGTCTGGGGCCTGGGCCTGAGTAAGGCCCCTATAGTGGAGGAACCGACGCATTCACCATTTTGGACAAACTTGATCCAGTGCTTCGCGGCGATTGCATTGCTGCTGATGTTTATATTTCTTTAGCATATGTTAAATTGGGTCAACAGATAATAGCCATCTGCAGAACTGAAAAATCTGTCTTACTGCATTTACTAGAAAATAACAGATTTTTTTAAAAAAATAATAAGCACTTTTCATAATGCACTCAAAAGTACAAAATAACTTTTCTGGGGCAGAAAGGACAATTTAAGAATTCCTGTAGTTTTCAAAAATTTCCAAGAAAATGACACCACAAACGAAGAAAAGTGCGGTTCTAGTCATGTAGAGAATGTTTTACCATTATCTAGCTTTCAATCACAAATTTGAGTGTTGAAACACGCATTTTTTTTTTTTCCTTAATGGGAAAGTTTGGTTTAAAATGACTTGAGCGCACTTTTCTTCGTTTGTGAAATCTTTTTCTTCAAAGAATTAAAAACTACTGGTACACTTAAATTGTCCTTTCTGACCCAGAAAAGTTATTTTGTCCTTTTGAGTGCATTGTAAAAAGTGCTTGTTATTATTATTTTTTTAAATCTGTTATTTTAAAGTTTTTCGTTTTCAAACAAAATTTTACTTTAGAATATGATTTTTTCAGCGTTACGTTGTACCTTAAGGTTAAACAAATCATTTAATAAAATTCTGAAGTCTGTAAGTGGTCTAGTTGCTGAGTATACGCAAAAGAATTATTCACAACATAATTAACTTGGGATAAAGATCCTAATACGTCTTTTTACTTAGCCCCCTTATCGATTATTGGCATAGATGCATAGATGAGGATAAAAACCTTAAGAAAGCAACGACTGTGAATAAATTTCATTCTTGCTCCAGAGAGGACTTGATTCAAAATTTCCATTATGATTACTATTAACATTACATTTGCAAGGCAACAAAATTTGTAACAATGGATTTTATATTTAAACATTTAATGGGGAAATTACATCAAATTTGCTATTTTCCATCCTAACCGAAATAATGATGTTATTTCAGAATTTTAATTTTTCAGTCTTAAGTTGTACCTTAAGATTAAGCATATCATTTAGTAAAATCCAGAAGTCTCTTAGTGATCTAGTTGCTGAAATATAAGCAAAAGCACGCTTACTCCATGACAATCAGGCCAAGTGTAATAAAAGTGCTTAAAAAGAAATCAATTCTGAACCACCAAAATTTCTCATCTATGATGGATTCTTTTTATTATATCTAATGAAAGAAATTCCATTATCTTATGCTATGATATTGAGAAAATTATTAAGTATGTTCAGCAGTATTCGTAGTAATTGTTTTCGACTCGTACCCCGTCTCCTTCCATAAAAGATAACGAACATATCGTCACCTCAGAGCAATAGTAAGATATCTAATCCCAGAAATAACACTAAGATATCTTACTATTGTTCTGAGGCGACGATATATTAAGCGGAACTCTCAGAGGTCAAAAAGTTCAAATAGGAAACTCTGCAACACGTCCCTCTGACTTTTTGAATCAATTAAAAAATATTACTTTTAAAGAAGATTTGCTAGAATATTTATTAAAAAACTGGGAACGAGATAACAAAGCGATTTATTTTGAAGATAAATTTGTGTATATTAACTACAAACAGTGTTATAGATTTGAAACCATCAACAGAAAAGTTGTAAAAATAGTAGATCATATTCAATCGTGCTCCAGACCGCGAAGAATCCGACACAAAAATGATTTACCATCTTTGTAATTTTTGAAGAGCTGCAGCCTGCATATGACGTCCACCTACGATGTTCAGACACTGATGTATTAGTTATAATATTGGCTAACATGAAGTTTTTGAATTCTTAAATAAAGGTCTGGATGGAAGTTGGCGTTCGAAAATCATTAAGATGTATCAATGTCTCTGAACTTTACAAGAATTTAGGAGAAAACGTTTGTTCCGCCTTGGTTGCTATACATGCAATGACTGGTTGCGATCAAAATCCGGCTTTTTTCCGAAATGGAAAAGTCCGGCCTTACGCTCTATTTACGAAGTCGGAAGAATACACAGGAGCGTTAACAAATTTGAGTAGGTATCAGCCATCGCACAATGTAAAGTGCATGTCGCAAATTCAAATACAACTCGAAATTTCGGAAGAGTTTGTGCGCCAAATGTACAGACAAAATAAAATGAAAAAAAAAATAATGATGCAAGAACCATTACGTTTTTAAAAATTTATAAAAAATTTTGAAAAAAATATAAAGTAATTCTCGAAAACGTGAAGAGTTTTGATCCGTCATCCTTAACCCTATGTTCATCTGAACTTCGTGAACATTTCCTCAGTACAGCTTGCATTTCGCAAATTTGGACAAATTCTAATTTAAAAAATCTGACAAGCTTATCACCTCTTGATTGTGGGTGGAAAATTGAGGACAACTGATAAGTTTTTAAACGGTTTACTGAAAACAATTACCGCAAGCAATAAAAGATGTTACATTCGAAGCACAGTCTTCTGCCTCAGGTAATCATTTGTTTTTTCAACCAGACTTGGCTTTTAATACAATTCTTTCTTTTTTTTATCAATTGTTTTCTATTACAGATATTGATGATTTTACCAAGACAGCTAATAATAGTACCGACATTCACAGTGATGATGATTATTCAACTGACAATGATGCTAAGTTGAGTGTAAGATATTTTGAATATGAATTCAGCAACGAAAGCGAAAACGAAAATTATTTGGCCGAGTCATACGTAAGCGACGATGCACCTGATGAATAGTTCGTTTAAATAAAATTATGTTCCTTGCTGCAGTTTTATAGGTTACTAGTGGTAACCGCACGGCTTCGCCCGTAATAGGAAAATTTAAAGGTCTTTTGCTTCGCCTGTATATTTACAAAGAATGTATGGTGAATTTTCTCGCCAATTGGCCTGTGGCCATGTTACGGTTCCACTTTATGATAATTTCTTAATTTACTCGTCCATCTTATGATAATTTTGTTCTTAAAATTGGAATAGAAAAAGAATCACATCGAATTTTCGAAAAATCGCTTCGAGGTGCACACCCCCATGTTACAAACTAACTTTGTGCCAAATTTCATGAAAATCGGCCGAACGGTCCAGGCACTATGCGCGCCACAGAGATCCAGACATCCTACAGACATCCTCCGGACATCCAGACAGAGAGACTTTCAGCTTTATTATTAGTAAAGACTAATTAATACGTAAAGTACTGTTTATTTGATTATTTTTAATTATTTATTGTTAGGTAAGATCGATGCAAAAAATTGTATTTCATAAGTACTTGACCATAAAAAATAATTAAATAAAAGAGGCATAATTTAAAAGGTGAAGACATTATTAATGAAAAATAAATTTCACTATAATTTTGTACATAATTTTAATCAAATATTTTTTAATTTGGTTTAAATGTTAAAATTATTTTTTTAATATGCTTAAATCATTCATACTTTTCCAACTACTTTTTAATCTAAGCAACGTCTACCAAAGACTAAGGAACCTCTTAGTCACGGTAGACTAAAAATTTCAATAAAAACAGGATTTAAACTATTTATTAAAAAATAAATCAGCTTTATTTACTGAAATTTCGCGACGACAAGCAAACTTTTTTGAGCGAGCACTAGCGGCCCTATAAACGGCACATCGAGGTACGAGGTCGACATTCCGTGGCGTCTATCATGCCTTTGCAACATATCACAACTGGTAGACTTTTGTTTTTATATTTTATACATTATGAACAATTATTTTTAAAAAATTTAGGCTTATATATTTAAGTCAAAATTGACTGATTTTTTCGCACCTTGCGTGGGTGGTAGACACGGCACGGCAACGCTTCGGACGCGGTAGACATATATTTTTCGTTATGTTTATACGTAATCAATAATATTACCGAGTTTCAGCCTTATATATATAAGACAATTTCACAAGTTTTTGCAACATATTGCAAAATTTTTTATTAATTATTGCAACGATAACTTTTTGGTAGACTCGCGTTTTCTTCTTTTAAGTAAACTAATCTAATATTTAAAAAAAAATCTGGCCTTATATATATTGTCGTAAAATTTCGGTCGCTATCTCCCCTACTAGAAGTATCATACAAAATATAACAATCTATCTTATATAATTAAAAACTGAGCGTATGTAACTATGTATGTATGTATGACCAAGTTACTTCTCCCGAACGCCAATGAACTGACCATCGAACCACGTATCGAAGGATCGTCCCGTCTTTATGTTTGGCTACATAACATAATCCTCTGATAATAATTAGCAGATATATCAATTTAAAACTATATATGAATTATGACACTTAGACTTCGACATAAAATCCCTATTTTTCGAAGGCATTCCTCCATTCAAATTATTATTCAGTGCTTCATCTCAACTTTTCGTAACAAAGTTTTTATTAAAATTTGTAGCGGTGAAGAAAACCATTGAAAAAGATGTGTTGCCATTTTCTTCTCGAATATGAAGAAATAAAATTCTAGTTTTTGTTTTAAAGGCCTTTTCTGTAATCGGGGAATTTAAAATATTTGCTTTTTGGTTATTTTTCTGCAATCTGCCGCAAAATTGAACTTTTTTTTTTTTTTTGTTCAAGACTGAGTGTTGAACACGCATCCCTTGACATAATTTTTATCTTCGAGGTGGACCGTGCAAAGGCGGGCGTCGCAGCTAGTAAAAATAGTTGTATGTGTGTGTGTTCCTCATACAAATTCACAGTTCTGTACCTTAGAGCCAGAACGACGTAAGTCACATTATGATAAGTTCACAGTAGAGAGGAAAAACTTTTTTTCTGTCCCATGCAAGGGACGGGACGTGTGCTCTTTTAACCCTGGTAAAATAATAAAAAGGATTATTTTTTAAGAATTAGGTTCACATGGCTCGATGCGAAATAGGTTTCTACATACAACGCACTAATAAACAGAAAATCGCATTTTTTTTAGACTTAAGTCACTCTGACTCTGAGCAGGGGTGATTGTGAATTCATCAAAAAATACCTGAAAGTTTTAAAGCGAGAACGGGGGGGGGGGGGGGGTAATCTTTGGCCCCTATTACTTAAGTGCACCTTTGCCATAGTATTAAATAGTTCCGAGTCAAAATATTGTGTGTACATTTGGTTAAATTTTTAATGGGTTACAAAGTTACTTTTGAGCTGGTGTTATGCAAATTATCTTGACATTTGTCCATCTTAAGGGATAGGTGTCCATCTTAAGACTCTTGCAGGTATATTTGATGAGTATTATATAATTTAAAAAGATTGCGGAGGTAGGGAAATAAAAGCATAACAAAAAAAAAACACATAATTCCGGTATTTTCGGACATAAAAATACCGGAAATACGTCCGAAAATACCGGAAATTCGGTAAAATACCGGAACACAATCACCCCTGTCTGAGATACAGAGTTTAGGTCGGATCTTTGCCAAATTTACCAAAGAGGTACTTTGATAATAAAGAATTCACATAGGGGGATTTTTGGTATTAAATAAGACCCCCCCCCTTCCCCAAAGAGGTCTAAATTTAAATTTTGAGTTATACTGCAACTTGAAAGGAATGGTTCGCTGAACTGCGTAGTCATGGCTGTTGAGGTCAAGGTTTTTCACAATACTATGAAAATTAGTAGCCTTTATTACTCCCTGCTTCGTTTTACAGCAGTGAGGTGTTTATCTCGTTTGCAAAAATCCTTTTACGATCACTGGATTTACGTTCTGAAGTCTTTTGTCTTCTGCTGGAACACAATGCCACACTGGTGGCCAACAGTTTCAATGATGAAGATTGGCAATGTATACTTTCGTAGTTATCAGATGTCATTCATGAAAATGAAGAGGATGAGTCTTTGCATGGGAGCCGCCGCACCGCGACTTATGATATTAACACTAGAAAGACGGAGGGGCCTGTGTGGCCCCTCGCGTAGTTTGTTGTTTAATAACTCAGATAATATCTAACGGAACTTAATGGAATTTTCTGACTTTTCATTATATGACACTATTTGAATGCTTGTTTAATCATTGAATCATTCGCCTCATAGTACTGTTAATATTGATCCTTATACCTAGAAAGACGGGAGGGGCCACAGTGGCCTCTAAGCATTTTGACAATTAAAAAATTTATTTTTTTCCTTTCTCCTAATTGTTGTAGCATAAAAAAGTGCCATTCACTCTAGTTTAACCTGTAACTTCCTCTTTATGCAGCCGATTGGATATCCAAATGCTATAAACAGTACCGACTGCTTACCATCCTAACGGTGGCCATTGCTCTTAGAAAGGAAAACTAATTCAACCTTTTTCCCAGTATAGAGAGGAAAACTAAAAATAATTAAGTACTAAGTTTTTATTTAGTCATGAAAGAAGGTGTATCAGGCATGTGAACTCCCTCAGGAAGAATTCTTAAAAGAATTCACTCCAAAAATGGATAGGGGCCACACTGGCCCCTTCAGTCTTTCTAGGTATACAGAAAATGTCAGTCGTTCTAGTGTTAATGAGAAACTTCCTCTAACACTAATGACTAACACTTTCAAAAGCGAATCCTGTTTCGGGATGAATCTGTTGAGAAGAGGGAGGTGAAGGGTTTTCCTGTTTTGAATGATTTCCCAAATAGAAGTAGAGTGGAACCTTAGCTCTTTGCTTAATAAAATATGGAGTTGTCCTTATCCCTTCTTATATGGATGGAGTTGTCCTTGGACTTGTCCTTATGGAGTTGTCCCTGGATCGGGAAATAGATCATGCACAGGTAGTCGAGCCGTTTTCTATTTCATTAAACCAGCGCAGTCTGTCGTAATATCAAAATGAATGTTTGATAGATACCACTTTTGACTGCAACTCAAAATCTACCTTCTACTATATTGCCCCCCCCCCCCTCTTAGCTTCTTACATTTGCCATAACTTAATCTTTGCGAATACGTATTTTCCATCTATGCAGATACCGAAACTAAATGGCAAACCGCACTAGATGCTGGCCTTGACATTCTACTCCAGATACCGAAAATTAAACCCAATATATTAAAATCGTCCATATAAGACAACGTGTCACTCTTCCAACTAAGTCGGTGCTAAATTTTGAATTTAAGTGGTTTCGCTACCACTTGTTTTCTGTTTGTTCAGTTTAGTGTTTACACTCCAGGAATTCAAAATAAGGTTAAGCAATGTAAACTACCAACCTAGTGCTTTTTAAAATAGTAATTTTCCCGCCAATTAGTAATAATTAATTTTATTAAGTTCAATTTACTACAAAATACAATTAACTTTTCATTCTAATGACATGGAACCGCTCTGAATATTGATCTACTAGCTGCGTTGCCCGGCTTTGCCCGGTCTACCTTGAAAACAACCATTGTGTCAAGTGAAGTATATTCAATAACCAGGATTAAATGAAAGAAAAAAAAAACCATCATGCAAAATTTCCCCGCCAAACAATGACGACAGATACTAAAATACTTTTAAGAAATTAAAATAAAATGTGAAAGATGTATTTAAAAGGCGTAACCATGGAAACACAAAATAAAATAGGTTTATTTCCATCTTTCTCATATTCAATTCTTAAACAATGGATTCAAAAAGCGTTACCGTGGAAACGCAAAATAAAATGGCTAAAAATAATTTGAGAAGAGATTTTTGAACTTCATTTACTTCGCTTGAAACTTTTTTTCTAATGGAGATAGAGGGTTAAACTTTCGACCTTAGGTCGAGTTAGATCTGGAGTAAAAAAAGCAGCTCTATCCAATGCTGTCAAAAAGAAAACTGTGGGACAATTCCTTCGCTTTTTATTGATGGATTTAATGAAGAAAGTAGTGCCTAAATTTCAACTAAGCCTAAAAAAATTCGAGCTAAAAACGCAAATAACTCCCGTCGTAATTAAGTTAGAGCGTTGAAACAAATTACGTAGAACGAAGAAAATTTTATTCTTTCCAACGGTATATAATACTGCTATTTGCAAGTAATTTTTCACCCTTATATTCGGGAATTTATGTGAAAATTGGGCCTAAATTGGAATAAAATAAGAACTATTCATTGAATTGTTTTCGAACTGGTCTGCAAACCTTCTCAGGACTTAAAGGAACAAACTGTGAAAATTTCAGCGCAATCGGCCGGGTAGTTCTCGAGTTTTGCGAGTTCAAACAAACAGACGCTTTTTGGGGACTTCATTTTATACTATTGTTACAAATCCTGTAAATAGTAATTATTGTAGTAACGTAACCTGTAAATAATTTTCCGTAATGAATATACAACCCCTTAACATATGGCTAAAGTATACAACCCCCTATTCTTTTTATTTTCATTGATAAAATTTGATAACGGTCTACGCATTTCTCGAAGCAGAAAGAATGTTGTAGAAAATTCTTGGATGTTTATAAAAGCCGTTAGCGATGGATAAACGGAGAGTTTCGATTGAGGATTTCGAACTGAGAGTGTGTATTTGCTCTGTTTATAGCGAGGCATTTCGCTGTGTTGTTTTCGTATTTGGAAGTAAATACGTGTGTAAACGTTGAGTTTACGGTGTTGTGTGATAATTGCTTAATTGCTGATGAATAATTTAGCAGTGGTTGAAGATCTTTCCTGTACATAGTGTAAATAAATTTCCTGTGTTTTTATCAAGAACTGTGTACAGGAAAGATCTTCAACCACTGCTAAATTATTCATCAGCAATTAAGCAATTATCACACAACACCGTAAACTCAACGTTTACACACGTATTTACTTCCAAATACGAAAACAACACAGCGAAATGCCTCGCTATAAACAGAGCAAATACACACTCTCAGTTCGAAATCCTCAATCGAAACTCTCCGTTTATCCATCGCTAACGGCTTTTATAAACATCCAAGAATTTTCCACAACATTCTTTCTGATTCGAGAAATGCGTAGACCGTTCTCAAATTTTATCAATGAAAATAAAAAAAAATAGGGGGTTGTATACTTTAGCCATATGTTAAGGGGTTGTATATTCATTACGGGAAATTATTTACAGGTTACGTTACTACAATAATTACTATTTACAAGATTTGTAACACTATGTAGAGAAGAGATGAACGGAGTCTGCAAGGCTGCCAAGTTTGGGAGGCCATGCCTTATACCTCAACTCAGAATAGCAGCCTTTACAATGCCAGCAGTTTGCTTGGCTGCATCAGTAGACGTAGGGCAAAGATTGTACTGACCTTCATTTATTATTTCTATGGGTGTTTCCCTTTCAGTCTTGGTGAAATCGGGGTCCATCAGACTTTTCTCCTCTTCCTTCACAGACGATTCAGACTTGACGGGGAGCAGAGGCCGTCGCTCGTCTTTTCCAGAACCGAAGCAGCAGCTGCGGAAGCAGGCTTGCTCTTCCTGAAACACACGTCGATTATTACGCGACTAGTATCTTGTCACCGTAGTCCAAAGCGGTCTAGTGGTTAGGGCCGCTGTCTTTCCCCAAGACAAAATGGGTTCGATCCCCGGCCTGGGCATCGGAATAAACCCACCAACTCTCTCGCTCTGTGTGACAATCCCAACCGCGAAACCACACGGTAGTGTAATCTTTATTATTAGTAATAATAAAGCTGAAAGTCTGTGACTGGATCTCTGTCTGTTACGCTCATAGCGCCTAGACCGTTTGGCCGATTTGCAAGAAATTTCACAAAAAATTAGTTCGTAGTATAGGTGTGAGCACCTCGAAGCGATTTTTCGAAAATTCATTCTTTTCTATTTCAATTTTAAGAACATTTTACCGAGCAAATTATCATAACGTGGACGAGCAAATTAAAATAACATGGACGAGCAAATTAAAATAACATGGACGAGCAAATTAAAATAACGTGCACGAATAAATTACGATCACGTGGGAGAGCAAATTACCATAACGTGGACGAGGACGCTACCATAACATGGGCAAGCAAATGAACATAGCATATTCGCGAGAAATTCATCATCCATTATTTGTAAATATAAAGGCGAATCAAATGACTTTTTAATTTTCTGTCATGAAGAAAATCTAAATGTGTAACAATGCAAAGAGCATCCTGAAACATATTTTAGGATGCATAACTTATTTGTTCTCGTGTCCCCGTTATTGAAATTTGAGAGATCATAGTCCGACGAAATTTTACAAAAACTCGCCAGTTTTAACGAGTTTTGGTGGAAAATAGAAGACATCTTTCACACTCTTTGTATGTGGAAGTCTTGACGCATGCAGACGGTGAAGCCTTGAGGTATCTTCAGTTAATAGCCAAGCCTTTCAATTTGGCGCATTTCTTCAAATTTCGGAAGACTTTATCTTCGTAACAGGGGCACGAGGGCAAATTACATATGCGTCAAAAAATTTCAAGTTACTCTTTTGATTGTTACCGATTTCTTTAATTTTTTTTTCATCATCTCACCCTGGTAAGTCTTCGTGCTAAAGGTTAGTAAGATAGTGGTTTGTATGTTGTGGTCATTACGAAACGTTCTTCTATTATAGTTCATATGAATGCTCGCAACTAACGAGTTATAGCAACTTTCAAGATTTGATGACAAGTTAACACTTTATATTAAATTAATATTGTGATAGAATTGAAACAATTTAAGAGGAGTTTTTTAATAAATGGCAAAACAAAATGGGATGTAAAACTTCTGTAGGTAATAACAAAGTACATCTATGTAGATTGAGCAAAAAAAAAAAAAAAAAAAAATTAATAACCACGTTTAAAATTTGATAACAAATCATGCTTTATGACCTGTCTATGCCCAAAAAACGGAAAAGAAAAATTGCGCACGTGCGCGAGGTTTACACATGAAGCATAAATACAGGATGATCAAAAAAAAAAAAAAATATTAATTTGAATTTTTGGCATCTTGAATTCAAATTATGTTTTTCGCAATCACGAGCGTGTGTGTGTATGAATGCGCACGTGTGTTTGTGTAGGCGCATGTGTGTGGGTGCGTGTGTGTGTGTATGTATGCATGTGTGTGCGTGTAGTGTATGCAGTGCTGTGTGTGTACGCGCGAGTGTGTTTAGACGTTCGTGTGTATGTAGGCATATGTGTCTGTGCGCAGGCATGAGTGTGTGTATGCGCGTGTGTGTAGGATATGGACGCAACCTGGAGACTGTTTTCGCAAGAGGAGCAGCATCGTGAGGCCGGTCTACGCGACGGTGATGCTGGCAGAGGGTGCTGGTTGGAAAATAAAATGATAGCACGCCAAAAACAGTCAAATGAGAACAATAAGCAATCGTGATTGCTCAAAAAAACAGTCAAATGAGAACAATAAGCAATCGTGATTGCTCAAAAAAACAGTCAAATGAGAACAATAAGCAATCGTGATTGCTCAAAAAAAAAGTGGGGTTTCATAAGGCTACCGATTTAAGAATAATGTACATATAGCTTTCTGGTGGATGAAAGGAAGAATCGCTAAAAGGAGCTACGTGTAAAGTCTCAAATGGCTACCGCTAGAGGTCTCTGCGTGTTATTACTTATTTATTGTTATTCATTTAGTCAAAATGGCTATCAAGGGGAGAGGCGATTTAGCACTTTAAGTTTGGCTCCTAATAGGACACCAGACCTAACACCGTGTGATTTCTTCCTCCTATGTAAGGACACTGTGTTTATACCCCCTATCTGCTAATCTTGACGAAATAAAAAAAAAGATCACTGCAGCAATTTACCCTTAAATGCACGATTTTCTTTAAACACTTTAAAATATGTTTTTTTTTTTGGCCATAAACTTCAGTTCGAATCATGGGAAGAACACTTGAAAAAAATCATAGTTTAATTTAGGGATGGTTTATGGTTAAATAACCACTTGATAATATTGGACTTCTCACTATGTGAAGGGACTAAGCAAATGACAGGGGAGCATCTTTTTGATTGCCCCGTTCTTCTCGACGTGCTGAAGGATGTCGTTTTCAGGGCAGTGTTGCCAGATTGGGGGAAATTTCCCCATTTTGGGGAAATCTGGTGCTCTCTGGGGAAATTTTGGGGAAATGGGTTTTAAAGGGGAATTCTTTGGGGAAAAATTTTTTCCTTGGGGAAAACCTGGGGAAAAAAATCTTGGGAATTTTTTTTTTTTTTTTTTTGTGTATTTAAATTCGCGTCTTGACATCTGGTAGTTACATTGTTTGTATCTAACAGCGTTTGTTTAGCTTTGCTCAACTTTATGGAATTCGCATTTCGCATTATGTGGAATATTATGCTACAGAATTCGCATTAATAGCTCTGCATGAGTAACTAGTTGATACGAGAAACAGGCAAAAATAAGTGTGATGAAGAATGTTCTTGGATAAATATATACAAAAATCATAGTTTAAATGTACATACGGTAGCAGAGTAGTAAATGCGAGTAAAAAAAAATATTTGGTTATTTCTTATCTCTCGGTCATGCACTTACGTATTTAGGACTAGTGGCACCCGCACGGCTTTTCCCGTAGTAGAAAATTAAATGTTATTTTGATTCCCCTGTATATTTACAAATAATGCAAGATGAATTTCTCGCCAATTGGCTTGCCCACGTTACGGTTCCACATTATGATAACTTGGTAATTTAGTCGTCCATCTTATGATAATTTTTCTCAGGAAAATGTTCTTAAAATTGGAATAGAAAAAGAACAAAATCGAATTTTTGAAAAATCGCTTAAAGGTGCACAACCCCAAACTATAAACTAATTCTTTGGCAAATTTCATGAAAATTGGCCGAACGGTCTAGGTGCTATGCGCGTCACAGAGATCCTGACAGAGATGAGAGAGATCCGAACAGAGAGACTTTCAGCTTCATTATTAGTAAAGATGAAAAAAGTTAAAGATAAAGAAGACAAAAAAAAAAAAAAAAAAATGGGGAATTTTATAAGAAAATTTGGCTATTTGGGGGAAAAAAAATTTTCCAAGAGACAAAAATATCAGAGGAAGTCGATTCATTTTATGAAAATATTAGTGGAAAAATAATTTTTGAATTTGGGGAATTTTGATAGAAAACATCGCTTTTTGGGGAAAAGTTGGGAGGGAATTGGGGAAATCTGGGTTTGACCATTTGGCAACACTGTATCAGGGAGCTTTCCCGCTCTGCTACTGCATCTCTGTTGTATTGGACTGCAAGGCGCCTTATGTCCGAGAGGACGTTGGTGGGCGTAAATTTTATATATATATATATATATATATATATATATATATTGGACTTCTAAAAAACAATAAGTAATTTTTCTTCAAATGTGAATTCAGTGACTGTTTTCCGGTAATTTTTAAAAACTGAAGTTTCAAAAAGCG
This sequence comes from Uloborus diversus, assembly GCF_026930045.1. Lineage (NCBI taxonomy): Eukaryota > Metazoa > Arthropoda > Arachnida > Araneae > Uloboridae > Uloborus > Uloborus diversus. The sequence continues at coordinate 178,536,742 of NC_072735.1, read as the reverse complement.
CAATTGTAGTCGACTTCCCAATGTTGTTAGAGGGAGAAGGTTTCGAAACATTTCCTCGGAATATTTATGAAACTGAAATTCAAAAAACTGCTCAGAGGAGGACACTCAAAGCAATATTAGAATGATGTTCTATATGGCCTCCCCCCTTGTGATTGAACTCCCCCCCCCCCCCCCGAAATGATGGTCCTGTACCTAACTAGACATTATCAGTTTTGTCAGAAAATTAGCTTAGCTGGAAAACTCGAAGATTTAGCCTCTTCTGTCATGGAGTAAAAAATCTGTTGAATTGTAATCACATTTTTAAACAATTGCACCATTGAGTCACAAAGATCTTGCTCCGAAAATTCTGCAATCATGTTTTTAGAAAAATAGTAGCAGGAACTTGAACTAGAATTCACGATTATTTTTTACCAACAAGGAAAACAATTCAATTACAGAGAAAATAGCTATTCTTTTCTGAAGAACCAATTCATCGAAAAAATGAGAAGCAAATATCATCCAGGGATCCAGGAATAATCAAATTTCGTTCATGTACCTAGTAATTAAAAAAAAAAAAAGAAAAAAAGATTCGAGATTGTTTTGTGAATGGATTTGCAACATTCGCTGAAACCATTCAATATCATGCCGTGAAATATAATGGGATTCAAGAATGGTACCTGTTACAATGGATGCAAAGTTTTTTTATCATCTTATTTACGAAATCCTTTCTTTTTTCGTTTTTCAAACTTTTTAAAAGTGAAAAATTCGACATTTTGTTTTAATTTTTGCGTTAGCGATTTAAATAAAATAGTGCAGGTAGATTTTTTTTTTTTTTTTTACTTGTGGGCTGAAATCAAGATGATGCAGAAAGAGGTTCCCAATCCTCGGGTCATTATCCTGTATTTAAAGAGATATGAGATTACATCACTTAGGAAATACAGGTGTTTGAAGTACAGCAAGTTTAGGAAAAATGCCAATTGCGTTTGAATTATAATTCCGTTTATTAACCTTTTGAGTGCTATTGCTCTAAGTTGAAGCACTCCGCGTGAACGGCGCTTTGAAACAAAATCTACGTTTAAAACCTTTTGAGTTCTATTCGCTCAAATTGAAGCACCTGACGTAAGCGCAGCGGTTTGAAATAAAATCTTCGTTTTTTTTTACCTTTTGATTTCTAATTGTGACAAGTTGAAGCACCACACGTGTGCAGCGTTTTAAATTTAACGCTCCGTTCATTAACCATTTGAGTGGTAATTGCTCCAAGTTGAAGCACCTCATGTGAGCATCGTTTTGAATTTAACTCTTCGTTTATTAACCCTTCGAGTGCTAATTGCTCTAAGTCGAAACGCCTCGCAAGAGCGGTGTTCTGAATTAAAATCTTCGTCTATTAACCATAGGATGGCTAACTGCTCCAAATTAAAGCGTTTTGGGTTAAACTCTTCGTTTATCAACCATCTGAGTGATAATTGTTTTAAGTTGAAGCACATTGCAATAGAAGTGTTTTTGACTAAACTCCGTTTATTAATCTTTTCAGTACTAATTTTTACCATTTGAGTGTTAATCACCTCTCTAACTACTTCTTTTCTCACGTGAAGAGCTTAATCTAAGTCTCACGTGAAGAGCTTAATCTAAGTTAAGCTCTTCACGTGAGTGGCGTTTTGAAATGTAATCTTCGTTTATTAACCTTATGAGCGCTAATTGCTGCCAGTTGAAATGTCTCCCGAAAGCAGTAGCGATCGCTGGGGGCTGAATACTTTTTCGCACAGTATGGCTCCAGTCGGCGGCGCATTAACACGTTATAATATTAGTTGCCAGAATTATTAGTTTTATTTTTCGGACATACATTTATGCTCCAAACTATATTTACATACTTATGTTCGTATAGTCAAAGCGAAAGTTGTCGCTACCATCAACAAACTTCAACGCAGATTATGCAAACTAGCAGCGAATAAAAAATTAGGAGTTTTGTTTGAATGAATGAAGAACTGGCATTAGGGTTTGGTGTCGTTGCTACGCAAAAGGTAGCAAAAAGTATTATATTTTTGTATTTAGTGTGTCAAATACAACTTTAAATTTAAGTAATATCTCCAGTAACTTTAATTCACAAGAAACGGAAGAACACTATGTGTATAGTTATCTAATATTTCATTTTACTTTTTTGTCAATTTTGATCAAGTTAATTTAGCATTAGCTATTTTACTCATTTTTCTTCTGTTAGCTACTTTTACAGTTATATGATTCAGAAATAAAAAATATGCAATATTTGGTGCACAGTCATAGGACATTTTCTTTTTTTTTTCCTGACCGCCCCGTTTAATATTAATTTAATTAGGCACTTTTTATATGATTTAAAATTGTTACATTACTAATAATAATAATGAATATAAAATAAAGAAAGAATATTATATTACTTTGCTGTATTAATGATGCATTAATGCATCATGTAAACGTAGTGCATAACTTTTTGGTTATTTTTAATTATTCAATGAACAATATTTATTATGATAATATACTTTTCATATTGAAAATACCGTAGTTCAAAAAATGAATATCGAAAATATCAAAACATCATGATACTTTCAAAATAAATATCGGATATATATCGTGATATGTATCGTGATACATATCGACTGATATATATCGGCGAACCCTGATTTACAAGAACCAAGTTTCAAATTTTTTCTGAAAAAGAAATTTACATCATCCCCTCGCAAACAACCATTGATTGCCCAGCCGAACATTTAATTATCTGACACATTATTTATCAAGCAAATTCATTTGAATTATGTTAATTTAATGCAGTTTCGAAGGTAGTTGAAATACTAATGGTGAAAATTCAAAGAGAAAATCTTACCAATATTTTGGGCCGTCTTTTCCATCCTTTTGTTGAAATGCATGAGAAAAATGTAGAGGAAGAAAATGATAAGCAATGTTAATGACTCCCACCTAAAAAATAATAATAATAATTTGAATTTTGACATTTTGAATTCAAATTATGTTTTTTGCAACCACGAGTGTGTGTATGTAGGCGTGTGTGTTTGTGTGTGGGGGTATGTGTGTTTGTGTGGTAAGGGGTATGTGTATGTGTGTGTAGGCATACACACACATACAGGCATGGTAGGGCACAGGTAGGCCATGTGTGTTTGTGTCTGTGTGCTGGCATAAGTGTGTCGGTAGTTGTGTGAATGAATGTGTGTGGGTGGGGGGGTATGTGTATGTGTGTGTAGGCATATGTGTTTGTGTCTGTGTGCAGGCATGAATGTGTGGGTAGTTGTGTGTATGTGTGTGTATGTTTTTGTGTTTGTGTATGTGTAGGTGTCTGTATGTATGCGTGTGTATGTATGTGTTTGTGTGTGTAAGTGTATGTGTGTGTATGTGTTTGTGTGTGTGTGTATGTGTTTGTGTGTGCGTGTGTAGTTGTGTATGCATGCGCATGTGTGTAGGACATGGATGCAACCTGGAGACGGCTTTCGCTATAGGAGCAGCATCGTGAGGAGCCGGTCGACGGTGATGCTGGCAGAGGGTGCTGGCGGGAAAATAAAATGATAGGACGCCAAAAACAGTCAAATGAAAGCAATAAGCAATCGTGATTGCTCCAAAAAAAATAATAATAATTTGAATTTTGACATCTTAAATTCAAATTATGTTTTTTTCCGCAATCACGAGTGTGTGTATGTAGGCGTGTGTGTTTGTGTGTGTGTGGGGGGGGGTATGTGTGTTTGTGTGTAGGGGATTCAGTGTGTAGGGGTTTGTGTGTAGGGGTGTGTGTGTAGGGAGTGTGTGTGTAGGGAGTGTGTGTGTTGTGTGTAGGGGATGAATTCAAGATGTTTGTATGTGGGTGTAGGCATGTGTGTTTATGTATGTATGCAGGGGCGTAGCTAAGGGGGGGGGGGTTTGGGGACAAAACCCCCCCGAAATGTTTGTCCCAAAAAAAGGAGAGAGAGAGAAAGAAAGAAAAGAGAAGAGAAAGAAAAGAGAAGAGAAAAAAAAGAGAAGAGAAAAGAAAAATAAAAGAAAAAAAATCAATTTTTTTTTCTGAATAACAGTGGTCAAAAATTCACTTCGCTCTCCCCCCCCCCCTCCAGTGCCATTGAAAATCAGCTAAATGAGTGACCCTCAAGCGTAAAGACGCCTCACTCCTCACTGTGCTGCAACATTTTTTTGATAATTGAGTGAAATTTCACACTTCGCTTTAGAAATGAGATTGATTTATTAAATCCACGTATATGCAGCCTTTTTTTGTCATAGATTCTGAAAATTGTTAAGTATGTTTAATTTTATGAGCGGCGCAGTGGGAATATTACATACAGTTGAATCTGTATGTTTCGAATTTCACAGGAAGGAAAAAAAATCGAGATAAAGAGGTTTTAAGATACGGGGACTTTAAGAAACTTTATAGAAATTTGGAATATGATGGTGAAAATTTGAAATCGATACTATAGACCACATGGGCTCTTGATCAAAATTCCTCTGTATTAGTTTTGTTAGGTCTTTGTTCTATTATTACATTATTATGTGCTTTATTGCCAGTTTAAAGAAACTTTGAGCATATCTTTTTGAAGAAAACGTCTTTTATTGCTTTTTGGTGCCTGATTTTTTCTTTTTCTTGTTTTTTGATTAATTATCTATCCTCTTGAGGTTAGCAATTGCTGCAAATCTAACCTGGTCAATATTCCAGGATTTTCCTTTTTTCTTTACTTGAAAAAATCTTAAACTTCCCTCCTATCATCTTGGTTTTCTTTAAGGAATCATAATTTTAAGAAAGATAGCGATCACAGAACAGTACTAAACCAGATAACAGAGCAAAATGGCTTTTAACTTAAATGACTTTTAACCATGAACTTGAAATACTCATCCATAAGGCAACTAATACTCAACCTGTGAATTTCACCCCTTTACTCTTCTTCCAAGAAAGTGGTCGAAACGACTGTCCTTTCCTTAATTTTCCTAAAAAACCTATTCGTGGAACGCATTTCTCCTTTTTTTGCCCCCCTCAGCCCTTTCTGTTTCGAGTTGAAGAAAATGCTTTTGCTTGCTGCTTTGAAGATCATTGGGCTTCGAATCCGAAAATGATAGCATAGCCGGAATTCGAGACATAAAATTTTTGTTGGCGTTGTGCTGTGATAGTCAAAACGGCCTTTGCTAACCAGAAAATCCACCGCAATCACATCGATTTGTCGAAAATGTCAGCCAGTATTTACTCCGTATTCTTTTAAAAACGTTTAGTCTGAACTATTTAGAATAGTATATTCTAAGTGAACGTTGTTGTATAATGAAGAGAGCAAAACCGATAACAAGCTTTTCAAACCTCCCCCCCCCCCCCCCCCCCAAATGTAAATGACGAAAATGGTTGCTCTAAAAAGAGAAAGTTAACGTCCTCTGAAGAAAACGAAGTACAGTCTGCTGAAGCAGCATTGATTCCATCGAACCCTTCTGAAGGAAATTTTATTTTAATTTAAAAGAAAAACTGCATAGCATTACAGGAATAAAATTTTTTAAAACGAAATGAATCTAGACTGTTCTGTACTGTTTCTGTTAGCTTGGTTCGCATTAAAAAGTAGAAAATAAACAAGACTTCTGTTTATAACACTCGAAAATTGCTGTTGCTCTCTCAAATAGATATTTATATAAATTCTAAAGCAGGTAATAAAATTAAAAATAAAAACTTGAAAGGAGAACAGATGGTATGCAGCTTTGTGCAAATAACTTTCTACCGCCTATATTTCTTCCCTCTTTTTTAATTCAAATTTTATTAACTGCTTTAGAACTAGCATAAATGTAAATACATATAAAAAGCAACATATAAATATAACGATATGAAAAGTCATTTCATTTTTTGCAGGTTATAATCAAGAAGTCTTTTTTTATTTTATTTCATGCTTTTAGTGCGAACCAAGTTAGTAAAAATAGTCTGACCACCGATGAGATTGAAAGTCAAACATCCAGTTTACAGGCGGAAATGGAAGTATCTATTAGCTTTCAGGGATGCCAGCTTTTGTAGATGTGTGTTAGCCTCTAAATTAAGCAGTCACACTAAAATGAACGGAACACGCTCATCAGATAGTATTTGATTTTCCCCCCGATTTGGATAGACTGGTTTTGACTAGACCTGTTGCTAGAAAGTTTCACTTTAAATTAAATGGAGAAAAAGGAAAAAAAAGTTAAATTTTCCAAAACATTACAAAAAATAAATTAAAAAAAAAATTCTTTGATTTTGTTTTGTTTGACACAAGTATCGAACTTGGGGCACCCCATTCCAAAATATGTAAAAGTTCACACACACACACACACACACACACACACACACATATATATATATATATTATATATATATATATATATATATATATATATAAAATAAAAGAAGTAACCCCCCCCGAAAGTCGGGTCTAGCTACGCCTCTGTATGTATGTATGCATGAATGTGTGAGTAGTTGTGTGTATGTGTTTGTGTGTGTGCGTGCGTGCGCGTGTAGTTGTGTATGTATGCGCATGTGTGTAGGACATGGATGCAACCTGGAGACGGTTTTCGCTATAGGAGCAGCATCGTGAGGAGCCGGTCGACGGTGATGCTGGCAGAGGGTGCTGGCGGGAAAATAAAATGATAGGACGCCAAAAACAGTCAAATGAAAGCAATAAGCAATCGTGATTGCTCAAAAAAAAAAAAAAAAACTACAGCATTCATCATTAAAAATCAACAAGGAAAGTTTTAAAATAATCATCGTTGACTCTGTATCTAATGCCATTTTTGCACAATGAACAGACATCGTTTTAGCCTTTTCTATCGCGCAAATGCTTTGAAAATCACTTAAAAAATAATAACACATAAATTTTACGCAAAAAGGTTTGAAGGTAAGTGCTCTGTCCACCCTAAAATAATCGTTTTGATAATCATATAAATGAAAACCGGTAAGTTTGATTAACCAATCTTCTTACGCGATGGAATACAATGAATATTATTTTTATAAAGACAGGAATTCTATTTGGAATGTTTCAGCAGTTTTAGGAAGAAAAGGGAGTTCTTTAGTTCATAGCACACACAAATATGCTAGCCCTGGACTGTTAAAAATTATTTTTTATAGGATTCATTTGAAAATGCTGTAAAAAGGTACAGCATAAATTCAGATTCTCAGTAAAAACGTACTAAAAAATCCACTAAATTTTAAACATTTCATACTATTATACACTGCAAAAAAGAAAAAAAATAATAATAATCTGGAAACGTTTCCGACTATTTTGGTCAGTTAAAATTCAAGTAAGTTCTAAGCTCGTTTTTAAGTTTTTTGGAAACATCTGTCTGTAATTTTCAATCACCAATTTCATTTCAATCCGTTAAGTCGTCCGGCTTTGTAAATTAGTAATTTGTACTAAGGGTGAATTGGTACCAGAACACCGATACAGCACTACTTTTCCACAATAACAAATTCTCTTACTTAACTCTTACAGGCGTTCTAAATCTGAAAAATTTACAAATACATTATTACACCTATTACATACATACATGGCTATACTATACACATGGCTGCTAGAGCCAAAGCGGGTCCCTTGTCAGTTTGGTCGCTGCCCCCCTCCCCATTAATATGCGAGAGGGGGTCGCCCTGGTGGGGGAGGGGGCCCCCATTAAACTTATAAAACTCGTACTACTCCAACTGTGAGCCGGGTCCCTCCAATTTCCGGGCCCCTAGTTTTCGACTGGGCTTTCCTCTCGTCGGCCCTGACAGTACAGATATGTAAACTTGCTTTTTTTCAGCATCGATATGAACGACTCACCAATGGACGATGTTGTCGGAGATGATTAAGAAGAGGGTCAAGACGGTCAAGGCATACACAACGCAATCCCTGGCGATGGGGAACCAGTCGATGTCCAGCACCTAGGATACAAAGACATACTCGATAAGTGTGAATTCGGAAAATGAAGAAAATTCTCTTTCATCCAATTTAAGTGCTTGAATTTTTATTACTTCCTTTTACAAAAAAGGAAGAATTGTATTCGCGAAAAAAATTTCACTCAAAAATCGACCTTAATTTCCATTTTGCTCACCCCCGAATGAATGTTGAGTTTTTTTTTCCGACTCGACCACGCGTGGATATATGCCTAGAAACGTATAGACACGCGAAATACCCATTTTGACGATTTCCGAGTTAATTACAACGACTTTTCTCATGACGTCTGTATATACGTATGTATGTGTGCATGTGCGTATGTATGTTGCATAACTCAAGAAAGGCAAGTCCTAGAAAGTTAAAATTTGGTACGTAGACTCCTAGTAGAGTCTAGATTTGCACCTCCCCTTTTGGTTGCATTCGGGCGTTTCTAAAGGGTCTTATGCCCCTTTTTGGGGGGAAATCATTGTTGATTTCGATGTAAACTCAAGTGGTGTTATACCTTGACGGACACTTGGCGACATATCGCCAGTCTTTTGGTCGCCAAGTTTCGTCGCCAACTTGGCGACAAATTTGGCGATTATTTTATATATATTTTTTAATCGGTTTCAATTTAGCCACTGTTGGTGACATTTAGAGAGTAAACTATTGAATCACATTAAAATTGCCAGTAATGGGGAAATGACATTAAATTAGAGTAAAAGGAAGTAATGTGATGCACACATCAGCTCCTTTATTCCAGTAAAATGAGAAAGATTTCTAAATTTTCAGCTTCTTCTAGTTGTAGCGAATAAAGTTGTTTGATGAGGAGGCATTGTGTACATTAATCGTTTGAGTGCTGAAGAATTTTCCTTTCCTCCTGCTTGAAAATGATTGGAACGTCTGCAGTTAACTCTAATTATTACATAAATGGTAAACTTTACCAACAAAAATATTTTTATGCTTATTTATTACAATAGAATTTTTTTGTTTGAGCAAATTTTTTATCTTTAAAGTCCGTAAAAATGCTTACGACGTACCTCACTATAGCAGCAAACAGCAGCACCATAGCACTCATTGTGTCACTTGCATTTTCGGCTTAGTTTCGTCGCACTCAAATATTGAAGAGACTAAAATTAAGTAAAGATGTTCCAAACGCTCTCATATGCTCCGTATAATGTTTCCATCAAGTTCAATCGAATTTTCTAATCAAACGAAGAAAACTGAAGCATTCACATACTTTCATCTAAACACATTACGTTCAAAAGTTGAACTTTTTCTGCACGGGCTCAATTCTAGCATGCTCAACGAAAACGGTAAAGACCCGTGCCTTGTAATGACAGACTTTAATTCTTTAGATTTACAAAATAGAATGTCAGAAAGTGTTGCAACATTTGTACCTAAAAGGTATCAAACGTGCAAGAGACAAATGAATAAATGATGAACAAAATAGCTTGGACTTGAGACAACGATGTCAAAATTCCGCCAGTTGCAACATTATTTTCGCGAACCCCTTTCGTACCTCTTGCGAACCCCCAGGGGTTCGCGAACCACCGGTTGGGAAACGATGCTCTAAGGGATCACCTGAAGTCTTGGGATTCCGTGCAGGGTACGGAGTCGTAGTCAAAGAGTCGGAGTCGGACTTATTTTGGGGGGGGGGGTGTAGGAGTCGGCAGTCGAAGGTTTAAAATTTCAGAAGTCGGAGTTGCTCTTTTTCCCCAAAGTCAGCAACTCAGCCAATGCTTGCGGAGTCGGAGTAGGACTTGTTTTGAAATAAAAAGGAGTCGGAATCGAAGGCTCTAAAATTCCTGGATCGGAAGTCGAAGCCAGAGTCGGTAATATTTTCTTCGACTTCGCAGCCCTGGTTCTGCGGAACACAATTTAAGAAACACCGTTCCATTCAATATAACATAGAAATGTTGTGATGCGATGAAATAAAAATAGGAGTCTTCACGAATTATAATAATTACTAGCTGCGTCGCCCGGCTTTGCACGGTCCACCTCGAAAATAAAAGTTATGTCAAGTGACGCGAGTTCAACACTCAGGCTTGAACCAAAAAAAAAAAAAAAAGTTAGTGAAATTTCGCGGCAGGTTGCGGAAAACCCCCAAAAAGGAAACATTTTAAATCCCCTGATTACAGGAAAAGCCTCAAAACAAAAACAAGAATTTTACTCGTTCATATTCGAGGAAAAAAAAATAGCAACATATCTTTTATCTCAATGATTTTCTTCATCGCTATACATTTTAATAAAAGCGTTGTTGCGGAAAGTTGAGTTGAAGCACTGAATAATAATTTGAATGGAGGAAAGCCTTCGAAAAATAGGGGATTTTATGTCGAAATCCAAGCTTCATAATTAATAGTTTTTAATTGATATCTCCGCTAATTATTATCGCAAGATCATGTTAAATAGCCAAACATGAAGACGGGAAGATTACGGATCCATCGATACTTGGTTCGATGGTCAGTTCACTGTCGTTCGGGAGAAGAAGCTTGGACATACATAGATACGCTCAGTTTTTAATTATATAAGAGATTATTTTTCGGTTTAAAATGGCAATACCAACAATACTTTCCACACTTACCTCTTTCCAGAGCAGGATTCCGACAACTCCCGTGATGCCCAAGATGTTGAAGACGGCAGATCCTACCACAGTCCCAACGCCGATGTCATCCTCTGTTATGAAGGAGCCTACCAGAAAAAAAAGTAATATTTAAATTTTGACATTTTGAATTCAAATCATGTTTTTCGCAATAACGAGTGTGTATATGTAGGCGTGTGTGTTTGTGTGGGTATGTGTAGTCGTGTGTGTTTGTGTGGGTCTGTGTGTGAAGTCGTGTGTGTTTGTGTCCAGGCATGATTTTGTGGGTTTGTGTAGGTGTGTATATGTAGGCGTGTGTGTTTGTGTGGGTATGTGTAGTCGTGTATGTTTGTGTCTGTGTGTATATGTAGGCTCGTGTGTTTGTGTGGGTAGGGGTGTGTGTGTAGGTGTATGTTTGCATGCGTGTGTGTGTAGGATATGGATGCAGCCTGGAGACGGTTTTCGCTATAGGAGCAGCATCGTGAGGTCAGTCGACGGTGGTGCTGCAGAGGGAGGCGGGGGAAAACTAAAATCACAGTGTAACGCCAAGGCAGTCAAGTGAGAAAATAAATAAGCAATGTGATTGTTCAAAAAAGACCGGGAATCTTATTATATGCACTGAGAATTAAATAAATGGTTTCTCTCTGTCCACCGATGAAATGGAAAGGCAAACATCCGGTTTACAAGCGGAAATGAATGCATCAGGCCCGTCATTTCGAATTTTCCCATGTGAATGGGAACCGGGTTATACCCAATGGGAATTTTATCGAAAAACGACAAAAATCTCGCTACCTTATGTGCAACAACATTTTTTAAAAGCCGAGGGGGCGGGGGGGGGGGGGCAATTGACTCCTTTAAATGACGGATCTGGAATGCATCTATTACTTTGCAGGGATGCCAGCTTTGGCAGGTGTGTGCGTTAGTCCCTAAATCAAGCAGAGTCATAGTAGGGCCAACGAGAGGTCATGTAAGCCTAGTCAGAGATTGGGGGAACGTCGCTTAAGGAATCGGAATACAATAAATTTGACAAGTTTTATGGGAGGAGCTCCGGCCACCGAACTGCCAAGGGGCCTGCCTTGGCTCTCGGTGACCCTGGTCACAGTGAAATGAACAAAAACACGCGAATCAATTCTCCCTTTCCTCATTCAGATAAACCATTACTGTCAAAATAAGTTGTATTTCAAGGGCAACGGATAGACTCTGCTTAAACCTTGGTTTCCTAGAAAAGAATACATCGATCGTCGGCGTCGCTCCACGTCGAGGCGAAAACTTGATTCTTCTGCGCATGCGTGCCCGAGCTAAATCGACGAAGTGAATGGCCACGCCGGAATCCACATGAGTTTGATTTCAGCGTCATGGCGAGGAGCGACGTCGAAAATCGGCGTCTCGCTCCTAGAAAACCAGGGCTTAAATCGATCGTTTGCCAATTGCATAGCCACCGTGAGCAGAGAGATATCATCTACGTGAATGGTTTCCAGATGACTTTGAAAGCACGTGACCAATGGAGACGATTAAGAAAAAGTTCTTTTTCACCGGCTAAATTCTTGATTGTTTTCTGCCAGATTTTTCTAGTTCTGAATCTTTACTTGATGTACTGATCCCCCCCCTCCCCCCAAAAAAGAGAAAAGGTTTTCATTTTGACTTTTTACTTGTGTTTGTTATTACTTGTCTTTGTTGTAAGAAATACTAAAACAGACGAATTGCTTACCTTTAGGAATTGCTTACCGAACCTTTAGGAATTGCTTACAGTAAAGAACTTGATGCATTTTCACAAGTGTTCAGAATTCAACATATTTTGCGGTCGACAATTCGAAACAACGCTGTTTCAACTTGAAATAGTTGTTTTTGTACATTAATCATTTCAATAAATAAATTAATAGTAATAAAAAAAAAGATTGGGATTGGATGAAGAAGCCGCTTTGCAGTTAAATTAGTGGTTTAGTAATATCTGCTCATCTATTTTTAGTAACAATCTGCTGGCCCCTTACGGAATTTTAAAGTGCAACAATTAATTATTTTAGAAATTAACTTGGTATGTTCAGGTAAACTAGGGTGCATTAAGTGCCGAAAATTGCACCTTTCTCAATTAGCCAATGTTTACTTCAAATTGCCTTTTTCCCCCCTTTAAGGCAATCTTTAAAGTCAAAATAATATCTTTGCTAGAACAACAATAACATTCATAATAACAGGAAACTAGATCCGTTTTGAGCGAGACGAACTTGGTGTGAAAGTCAGAAATTCACTGTTCATAAATAGTCGACTCAACGGATTAAATCCCGAGAAAAGAAGAGAGAACGCCACCTACCTGCTATGGAAGAGAAAAGTTCTGGTGCCGATGCTCCCATAGCCATGAAAGTAGCTCCTGCAACATCCGGGGACAGTTTCAGCTCTGAAAATAGAGAATTCTTGTTAAAAGCTAATTCTAGAGAGCCTTATAATCTGTGGATCCTGGAGTTGTTATCCTAGGGCAGGAGTCCTCAACCTTTTTGAACCCCATAGGGACCGGAACCTTCTGCAGGATGTTTTTCGAAAATGAAGTTCAAAAATCTCAATTTTATACGATCTTAGATGATATTAGGGCTAGGTTCAAAGGTTCACCCTGGATATTTTTCGAAAGAAACACAATAACATAAGGGTAAGCTATGGCGATTCCCCCCTCCTTGAGCCGAGAGACAGGAACTCAAAAGTGCAATTTTACATAATATTCGATGGTGTTAGAAGAAATGGAGCTCTTCCTTGGAATTGAAGTCTTGGAAACGTAATCTCAGCCCATCTCTCATTACAATTGGGATAGGGACCGGAACCTTCTACAGGATGTTTTTCGAAAATGAAGTTCCAAAATCTCAATTTTAAACGATCTTAGATGATATTAGGCTAGGTTCAAAGGTTCACCCTGGATATTTTTCGAAAGAAACACAATAACATAAGGGTAAGCTATGGCGATTCCCCCCTCCTTGAGCCGAGAGACAGGAACTCAAAAGTGCAATTTTACATAATATTCGATGGTGTTAGAAGAAATGGAGCTCTTCCTTGGAATTGAAGTCTTGGAAACGTAATCTCAGCCCATCTCTCATTACAATTGGGATAGGGACCGGAACCTTCTACAGGATGTTTTTCGAAAATGAAGTTCCAAAATCTCAATTTTAAACGATCTTAGATGATATTAGGCTAGGTTCAAAGGTTCACCCTGGATATTTTTCGAAAGAAACACAATAACATAAGGGTAAGCTATGGGGTTCAGTACACTCCTTCGAAAGTTTTTAGAAATTGAAGTTCAAAAGAGTAAAGGGTAAAAAAAATCGCCCCCTCCTTGAACATTTTCTGGATCCGTCCTTGAATCATCTCGACTTAAATTCATATATTGGCATACTGAAAGTATTTAAATTGCGACAATAATTGCTAAACAGTCTGTGATAATTAAGCAGACAAAAATATCAATTACATTTAGTAAAAACACATTCAATTGATTTTTTTTTGTTTAAACAAATTAAAAATTAAATTTAGGAAAATATTTCTAAAACCTAAATGATTTCTGAGAGCTTTTTAGTGTATCACAATGAGTCCCTCTAAAGAACGTTAGCTTGGCTGGTTGGTTATTACGTGAAAACAAATTTCCATTATAACTTTTCTTGCATGTTTTAATAATTGCTTCATTTCGAAATAAAATCTCCTAGACATTATTAAAAGAAGGGGGGGGGGGGGGGTTAAAAACATTCAAACGTGAATTTAGAACTTTTGAGGAACGAAATTTTGATCACATGTTTCGGGTGGGAAAATATGTCCGACACAATTACTTCAGCTGGCTAATCAGGAGCGCCAATGCTATTGCAAGGTCCCTAGCTGAGTAATGGTTCTTTATAAGCGGTCCGGGTCAACAGGTGTACCCCTGTGAACGTAGGATTCAAAGAATGTCGTACTCACTGTCGACGATGATTTCGAGCGCGGGCACGAAGTAGTTGTCGCAGACGATGGCTGTCATGGCGCAGATGTAGGCCAAGATGATGAAATGAACGACGACGCCGCCATGGCGGCGCTGCTCCTGGCTCAGGAAGTCATCGGGGAAGGCATCCACTCCGGCGGGTATGCAGTCCACCAAGTCATCCACGGGGCCGGCAAGCAACGCACGACCTGCAGAACAGACAGAGAGAATTCAGAAAACACACTCAAACTTTCTTCAGATAATTGACTGATGTACGTAGCTTTAATTCAATTTTATCAACGGTTTGTTGGTGGAAATTAGATTTGAGTAGTTTAAACTGCTGAAAACCCAGTTTGCCCGGCGTTGATATCTACCCCGTTTTGTAGATCTAAGGTTAAGAATGGAAATAACTTTGGTCACCAACGTTTAATGAACAGCAATAGTTTGAACTTTTATCATACTTCTCAGCTTGTGCTTAATTTTTGCACATTCAATTGCACTTCAACAATTCACTTTTAACCTATTTATTCATGAATTTGAGAAATTGCAAATACGCTCCAAACTAGAGGCACTTTTCCAAGTCAGGGTGCTAAGACATAAAAAGTGTCTACGAGGAATATTAAGGAAATAATTTGTGTAATTGTATTGAGAAAAATGTTTGAAGAGTAATGACTATTCTAAAGACAATGAATGTGTCATACCATTAAAGGATATAAAATTTGTCTCTGGTAGAAAAATTTGGAATCCATCGATGAACAAAAGAAGTTTTAAGTAAAATTACACAACGTGTATAAAGTACAAATAAAAGCATTTAAAAGAGAGTTAAAAAAAAACTCAGCTTTTAAATGCTTTTATTTGTACTTTATACACGTTCTGTCATTTTACTTCTTCCACAGTACAAAGTTTTCGACTAGTGTTTTACAAAAGACGTTTTTCCAAACTATTACAAATGTTAGTTAGATATAATGAAAATGAATATCAAAGTATAGATGACACCAATAATTTTGTGGTGAACTTCACGTATTAAGAAAATATAAAAATGAATGTGAAATGAGGAACATAGAAAGCTAAGAACAAGCGGCATGAGGAACTATTTGGACTCCCTAATTACTTTTATGCTTCTTAAAGTAGAGGGAAACGCGGAAACATTGCATTCAAAAGAATTAAGACAGCTGGGCAGACAATCAATATTTTCAGGAGCAAGTATACATTCTGAAATCTTTGAAAGTTTACAAGGTTACATTATTTCTATCCAATGATTTTTTTTCTTTATTTCGTACAAAATAACCTTTTATGAAATGATAATAGGTATCCCAGCCTGTTTACTGCTGTATGCATTAAAGAGAAATCAAAATTTTAAGTGTCCCAAGTTAGGGAGGAGTATTCGTAACTTGAGACAATGAACATTTTTTAATTTCAATTTTTAAGATACGAATCTACACGAGTATACCTTGTCCTGTGTCTATTTTACTAAGGCTCTTCCTGAAACTGGACTACTTCGTTGAAATCGAGAAAACATATGATTAATGTACTACTAAAAGGTAAAAGTTTGAAACTGTCCCAAGTATGGGAACTTGACCGTACATCAACAATGTACTGCATTGGTATCCTCATATATACAGTGTGTTTCAACCTGCAAGATCTTTATTTTCGCAACCGTTAGTCCTAAGTGTATACTTCCAATTGCAAAAATGTTCAAAATCAGATGCAGAGTTAAGATATTGAAAGCTTGAAGCAAAAATAAAAATGAGTCAAAAAATACAGAATTTAACTTTTTATACTGGCCCCAGGTCCCCTAATTAATATTAAGGAAAATCATCTCCATTGAAAATTAATTCCAACACAAAAAGTTTGTAATTAGTCTGACCAATATTCACACCGAGGTATGAAACGCAGCGTTTTGTGACTTACACCACTTTTTACTCGCCGTCAAAAACACCTTTTGGGGGAAAATATAGCAGTGGACAAATGTTTAAAATTATATGCGTGCATAGAATGTAGTTTTGTGAATTGTTCGAGGTTTTGTTGTGTGTTTTTGCGCATCACGGCATAACATTTGCATTTAGTTTTGCAGCGATGAATTCTTCTGTACGGTCCCTGAAAACTTTGAATTGAAATATCTCCTTGAGCTTTGGTCGCACAAATGTCAAGATTTTTGTGTCAGTAATAGTTTTCAATGGAGATTATTTCCGTAAACATAAGTTAGGGGACTTGGGGCCCGTATAAAAAGTTTGTATTTTTTAACTCACTTTTAATTTTACTTCAAACCTTCAAATTTTAATTCTGCATCTGATTTTGAACATTTTTGCAATTGGAAGTATACACCTAGGACTAACGGTGTCGGAAATAAAGGTCTTGCAGGTTAGAACGGAACACCCTGTATAATAGCCGATGAACAAATAATCCGCGTGTTTCAAAAACGAAACTCGTGCCACGACATTATCATTTGATAATGTGTTTTGGTAATGTTTAACCATGGTCCTACTGAATGCGCTGGCGCTTACGGGGTAATTAAGTATTCAGTGGGGCCATGGTTTAACATACAGATAAAGGCTTTATTGTGACAAGGCTGAACTCAATTCGGTCACTTAACTGTTTTACTGGTACAACATTCATTTTAGGACAATGAAGAAACTAAAACAATTAACTCTATCTATTGGAGTTTAGGGTTAATCCACTGGCGTTAGGGTTAATATTTCAACTATCAAAATGTTACCAAACATGCAATTGCTTCGTTCAAATGTAGTAACAATTTTCACCCGTCAAACCATGGCAAGCGATTTTCTAGTTAATAACAATGATTTAACATTAATAACATGTCTATTGAACTAATCAATCATTATAATGAAAATGTAAAATAGTTGAAATACATAGTGCGTTTTTCTTTCGTAGTTTTATTCATTTGCGTATCACTTTCACTACATATCATTCGTGTTATGCATGAAAAATGCCAGTTTTTTTTAGAAATAAATGACTATTAATCATTTTCAAATGTCAGCCAAATATAGGAAAAAGCATAAAATCGATACGATTTTTATCCTATCTGTTAAGTTTTTTTAGTGAATACTTTTTTTAGTTTAACTTATGCATTACTCTTTTTTTTTCCTTGTTCCATATTTTAAATGCTTAATATTTCGTGTATTTTCTGAAATTTTTTAGAATAAGCCTATTTTTCCTGCCGGAAGCACCCAGGGGTGGACTGGGTCCCCCAAGAAGGCGTCAACCTTGAGTCCCAAAGCCCTTTTGGAAGCCAGGTTTGTGCAAAAAGCCGAAGACGCACAGGTTTGAGGGCGCAAGAAAACAAAAAGTGGCAGTCGCGCATGTTTGGGGGCGAAAAAACAAAAGCAAACAGGTGGAGGGGAGAAAAACGAAGCCACAAGGGCGCTGAGAAGGGCGGGCGCCCCGGCCGGCAAGCCGGTTGATCCGTCCGCACCTGGAAGCACCACTCGAATTGCCGCCCGCCCCCTGAAGTTGCCGCCCGGGGCGAGAACCCCGGCTTGCCTCCCCCCCCCCCCCATAGATCCGGCTCTGTATGCATCCAACAAATGAAAACCCATTACAGTAAAAAACAGAAGAAAAAATTACTTTTAAGATGAACAGATCCTTCTTTACGTTGTCCAGGATTGAAGAATATAAATGCTGAAGCAGAAATGGCAAAACAGAGCAAGATGCACAAAAAAGTAATTTTCCTTTCTCTTCTGTACTTAGACATACTAAATTAATCAAAAAAGGAATTTCCAGATCAATTCTTAAAAAATCAAACCCGATGTCAGCAACGCAGCATTTTGATTACTTTTTTCACGATCGGTAGGTACTATCAAAGCTCCGAACTCGAGATTGGGTATCCGATTGTTTTCGGGTCGAGTGCCAGCAAACACGAGCCTTTTGTTTCAAATGTGTCTTGGAGTAGTTTACAATCGAGTTGTTTGCACTTTGAACGTGCGTCTCTTGTGAGATTGTTTATCTCCATTTCTTGTTTTTTTTTCTTTTTTCTTTTTTGAATGAGTTCGGAAAAAAATTTATCTTAAGATAAAAGTCTTCATTGATTGATTTATTTGCTAGTTATTTTTAAAACTGGTGACTGAAGGATTTTATTTTGTTTTTTTTCTTATTTGTTTATTTTTCTCACTTGAGAAGAAAAATAAGCGGTGCAAGTCTTTGCTTGGAATTTATCTTGCATTCAATTTTGTTACCTTCTTGAAATGTAACAAATTGGCTCTAAGAGATGACGCTACTCGTAAAGTGAACGTCAAAAAAATATCTAGCTTTTATGAGTTTTAAAAATAATTAGCGTTCATGAGCTTTAAAAAATAATAAATTGTAATGAGCTTTAAAAAATAGTAAGCTCTAATGAACTTAAAAAATTATAAAGTTTATTGAACATTGAAAAATAATTAGCTTAAATGAGCTTTAAAAATAATTAACGTTATTGAGTTTTAAATATAATAAGCTTTAATGAGCTTTAAAAATAATAAGCTTTAATGAGCTTTAAAAATAGTAAGCTTTAATGAGCTTTAAAAATAAGTTTTAATGAGCTTTAAAAATAATAAGCTTTAATGAGCTTTAAAAATAGTAAGCTTTAATGAGCTTTAAAAATAATAAGCTTTAATGAGCTTTAAAAATAGTAAGCTTTAATGAGCTTTAAAAATAGTAAGCTTTAATGAGCTTTAAAAATAATAAGCTTTAATGAGCTTTAAAAATCATAAGCTTTAATGAGCTTTAAAAATCATAAGCTTTAATGAGCTTTAAAAATAGTAAGCTTTAATGAGCTTTAAAAATAAGTTTTAATGAGCTTTAAAAATAATAAGCTTTAATGAGCTTTAAAAATAGTAAGCTTTAATGAGCTTTAAAAATAATAAGCTTTAATGAGCTTTCAAAATCATAATCTTTAATGAGTTAGCCTTTAACGAGCTTTATAAAATAACACAAAATAAATTTGTTTCTGTTAAAGTTTTCTCAACTAATGATGGTGGTTAGGCAGATGCACACTGATTGGAGATCAAGGGTCACTGTGACTTCTCAAAAATCTGTCTATATTCGACAAATTTTGTCTGATGTTGTTTTCGTTTTTGGGAGAATTTAATAAACACAACGGAAAGATTGGTGCCATTGCCTCAGAATTTGGACCTCTTTATTTGTTTTCATATAAGACAGCATAAGAAAGATTAACAGCACATAGAGATGAAACAATACCCAAAACATCGGTGGGAATCGAACCCACGATCCCCAGCATTTGAAGCCAATCTTCTTCCACAGAGTCACAGAGGCACCAAATTTTGTCTGATGAATCGGCGAATTTGGAGACATTATTGCAATAGTGCAGTTTTATTTTTTTTTAAAATCCCAATGTCTCATATTACTTGTAGGTGCGTATGCTTGGTCGTATTTTATCATTTAGTAAAAGTTAGAGTTTCATTCTTGTAAATTGAGCAAAATCTCAAAAATTTATGTTTTTGGGCTCCTGCAGTCAGGTTTTGAAATTTAAAAAAAAAAAATAAAATAATAATAATAATAAAGAAAAAAAAAAAACTTTCTAAATTTCTACGCTCTTAGTTGATTACTCAGTGTTTCTAAAAGTTGTCATTATCCGTAAATTTCATTCTATATTTTCAGTTTTTTTCCGTTTTCATTCCAAATATTATGCAAACAACACCAATAAATCGTAATTAGTGGCTGTTCATTTTTTATGTCAACCTTTTTACTTCCTTCTACAAAAAAGGAAGTTTTGTATTCGTGAACAAATTTTCACTCAAAAATCGACCTTAATACCCATTTTACTCACCCCCGAATGAATGTTGAGTTTTTTTTTTCGAATCGACCACACGTGAACAAGTGCCTAAGAACGTACACTGTAACAAATTTCGGAAACGTTTCTAGATATATCGGAAACGTTTCCGAAATAGTAGGAATCCTTCATCCAATAGCGAACTCCTCAATATTCAGAAAGCTTTTTGTTATTTCAAGAAATCTAGAAGCGGAAGTGATGACGCAACGCTTCGAAACCTATTTCATCCTTCCAACACGAGCGCCAATGAGTCGCAAATAACGAGAACTTATTTTTTTTCTTATCTATGGTTGCTGCAGTCAGCAACTGTTTAGCATTGGATTGCTTGTTATTTCATGTCTAGAGAGTAGTAAAATGTGTCGAAACTAATTTTACACCTTTGCATTTTGGACTGCCGTTGATTTTTTAGATGATGTACGCAGCTATTAAGTTAGTTAATAACCATTTGCTTCTTTATAATTTCCAATGCGACCATAATTAGATATATATTGTGTGTTCAAGCGTGAATAGTTTCAACACCCGTGTTTATACTTAATGAAACGAAACCCTTTGGATTACTTATTCAGTTGTAATGGAGGTACTTAGATTTTTTTCCGCTCATGTTCACTTGTAAGTATTAATGAATATTTTAAAGCATGTTGTGATATATATTTATATTTTTGTTGATTTGCATTTGATGAGGCTAAAATTGTAACTGTTTTTGGGTTTATCGAATTTAAAGTTATCCTACATACCTATGTGCGCGGTGTACTATTTGTTGTAACCAACTGAAACTGATCAATTACGCAAAAGAAATAAGATTTATATTTGAGAAGCAATCACAGAAAAGTTATTTCGAAATACTTGGATGTACATACATTTTGGTTCAAAAAGAAAGAAAAAATCAATTGTTTAATTCATTAACAATATGGTAATGCAAATATTTTCTAGTATTGTAATATGCTTCACAAAAAAATGTGCCAGTATTATCTTTTTTTATTATAATTTATTGATTCATTTAAAAATATTTATACCATTAGAAAATGACCATGTTATCTATTAGTAAGAACATAGTTATGCAATTAATTCATCTGCTTATTCATTTTGTTAAATGTGGTTAACAATAAAAAAATTCCTTGACATTAGTTGTTCCGAAAATAACATTTCCTTCGTGGATATACTAGTTTAATGTAGGACAGTCAGGAGGAATGAGTCAGTGGCAAAAATGGAACAGCTGCATTTACATGCCGAAATAAAAAGTAATATTATTTCATGTCATCGTTTTAAAAGTGATCATTTTTAAATACTATGTTATTAATATGCAATGCACATATGGGGAAGAAGACGAGGGGCGTTCACCACGCAGACTGTGCCATTGACATTTTCAAGGGGTTCCTTTTTTAAGGGGGGGGGGGGCGCTTTATATCATTTTATGGGTGCACCATCACTCTTATGGTGTGTGGGGGGGGGGGACTCTCGTATATATGAAATGGAATAATCATGTAATAGAGTTCAATGTTTTAATAAATAAAATATATAATGCATTTTGCGCACACTCTAAAAATAAAATCAGTAACCTATTTTGATTAAATATCTATATTTGTGATAAACTGGAAAAGGGCAAGAACAGAAGAATAAACCCGAATGGTTCCAGCCGGGTGATTTTGGTGTCATATTTAAATTCATCAATTTCTCGGTTGGTACTTTTCGGTACACTTTGTTCGTCAAAGAAATTGACTTGACGTGAACGAATTTCGGAACGCAAAGTGTAGGTAAGTTCTGTCAAATTTTATCGAAAATAAAAGCTATCAAGTTTGATACAAGATATGTTTTTAAGTTCTGCATTAAAAATACAATATGTTGATAATTTTGTCTTGAAAATATTGAGAGAAAAACTGAAGTTTAATATTGTTTAACAAACAATCCCACTTTTGAGAAAGTACTCCCCTTCCCTCCCCCGACGATTTTGTGATTATGAATGAAACTACTATATTATTTCATAAATTTTCAAAAATTTATAACTGTGCATATGTTATGCTGTTAACCATGCTATTTGTCATTAGAAATTCAGAAAAAAAAAAAAAAAATCCACGAATGATTCTAAAATTGCTTGTTTCATTGCTCTTAGATATGAAAGAATTGAAACTGATATGGCATGCTATACTATAGTAAAGAATTATTTTTTAGAAAAAAATCACGGAAAAAGGATTCCGAAATTCTCAGAAACGTTTTTGAAAATTGTTTGAAGAATTCCGAAATACTCGGAAACGTTTTCGAAACTTTCACGAACCACAGCTGCACAGAATACTCAGAAACATTTCTGGAAATTACGGAAAGAGGATTCCGAAATACTCAGAAACGTTTCTGAAAATTACAGAAAGAGGATTCCGAAATACTCAGACACGTTTCCGGACATTACAGAAAGAGAATTCCGAAATACTCAGAAACGTTTTTGAAAATTTCATGAACCGCAGCTGCACGATATACTCAGAAACGTTTCCGATTTTTTTTTACAGTGTACGTACATACAGACGTCACGACAAAACTCGTTGTAATTAACTCAGAAATCGTCAAAATGGATATTTCTCATGTCTATACGTTCTTAGGCACTTATCTACGAGTGGTCGAGTCGAAAAAAAAAAAAAAAAAAAAACTCAACATTCATTCGGGGGGTGAGTAAAATGGACATTAAAATCGATTTTTGTGTGAAAATTTTTTCGCGAATACAATTCTTCCTTTTTTGTAAAAGGAAGTAAAAAATAGTAAGCAAAGCCAAAATATAATATCGCACTCGGACGAGAAAACGTACATGGCTTAAAATGTGTTTAGTTTATGTTGTCTGAATTACGAACGCATACTTAACGCTCGTCTACTTTTCTTTCAAACTATTGTTACGGATTCGGTGCGACTTCCACTTTCTTGAAATGAAGACACAGTTCTTGATAAAAGCACAGGAAATTTATTTACACTATGTACAGGAAAGATCGTCAACAACTGCAAAATTATTCATCAGCAATTAAGCAATTATCACGCAACACCGTAAACTCAACGTTTACACACGTATTTACTTCCAAATACGAAAACAACACAGCGAACTGCCTCGCTATAAACAGAGCTAATACACACACTCAGTTCGAAATCTGAATCGAAACTAACTGTTTATCCATCGCTAACGGCTTAAATACACCGAAAAGAAATTTCTCAAATATTCCACACGCTTCTGTAAAGTAGTAGACCGTTATCAATGAAAAGAAAGAAAATAGGGGTCGTATAATTTAGCCGAATGAAAAAGGGGTTGTATATTCATTACGGGAAACTATTTACATGTTACGTTCCTACAATAATTACTATTTACAGGATTTGTAACACTATGAAACTTGAATGATGTATCACTATTGATTATATTGTTTTTTACTTCACCAAGCATGAGATATGTAAGCAAACTTGATGCGAGTTTTGTGATGAGAAGGAGCATTAAATTTAGATTTAAATGCATAAATAGTACGTTTTTCCCAAATTTCGAGCAGTGTTACTTTTTTCGCTGGGGTGCGAAATAGACATTGGTAGGAATAAATGAAAACCAATGCTTTAATTTTGGCATTCATTCTTCCACATGAAAACTTTTCGATATTTAGTACTTACTGCAACCCTGTGCAGTTATCCTTTAATTAAGTGAAATAGTACTCAAGCTAGAACATAATATTCCAATATTGATTCGAATAAATTGGAAATACTCGAAAATAAATGCTTTGCTTTTAGTGTCAATTTTCCCATGTAAAAACATTAAGATATTTAGTACTCACTGTTGCGCTGAACACTTATTCTACAACTAAGCGAAATAGTAATCAAGCTAAATCACAACATTGCAATATTGATTTAAATAAATTGGAAATACTCGAAAATAAATGATTTTATGAACTCATTTTTCGATAGGGGTCATTCATTAAGTACGTAAGGATGATTTTGGCCATTTTGACCCCCCTCCCCCATGTAAGGGTACGTAAGATTTTTCAAATCCCTCCCCCCTATTCTTACGTAAGTTTCCATTTCGTTTTTCAAAATAATAAAATAACGAATCTTACATCACTGGAATCGAAATTAAATTCACTATTATTAAATTAAACCTTTTTGTGTAAAGAAATATTTACTAAAAAGTCGGAATTTGGACAGAATGTTTTTTCAACATTTTTTTGTATTTGATGCAGTACTAATTAAAAATAAAAGATACCACACATAGTTCGATACTTTAATTATATTCAGTAAGTTACCGCCCTATAACCAGGGCTAAGGCAGAAATACATGAAATACACCGCCAGCTCAGTCAATTCCAGCCGAGGACTGCAGTTTCGTGCTTATTAGCACTCATCAGCCCGGCATAGGACTAACTGAGCTGGAAGTGGAAAACCTCTTAAGAAAGCCAAGAGTTTTGTTTGGCACTCTTGGCTTTCTTAAGAGGTTTTCCACCTCCAGCTCAGTCACTTTCCTATGCCGGGCTGATGAGTGCTAATAAGCACGAAACTGCAGTCCTCGGCTGGAATTGACTGAGCTGGCGGTGTATTTCATGTACTTTAATTATAGTTTACACTATTCATTCTTTTTTTTTTTTATTAAATACGTCATCCTTTTGTACACATTCAACAATGTTAAATTTCACAAATTATGGGATGACGTACGAGAAAATTTAACAATACTCCACACTGATAAACAATTTTGATATATACAGAAGAAAATAATTTTGTTCAATAAGAAAGAATATATATAAATATTTACATTAAGATAAATAAAAATAAATAAATAAATAAAAATAGATGAAAGCAAAAGAAAATAAAGTGAAACAAAAAAATAATAATAATAAAAACAACAAATAAATAATAAAAATAATAATTTTAAAAAATTAATTAAAATGCTTAATGCCTATATATTAAAAAAAAAAAAAAAAGTAAGTAAAAAAAAAATTTATCCAAAGAGAAAATGTTCGTGGTCAATTAGAAATGTAATAAGATCTGTAATTTTCTTTTTTGCTGCAGGAAACGAATAATAGTTTTTTAAGTCTTGAGTCCAATTGCCAGAAGAACGAAGATGGAATGAAGAAGTGTGAATGCAATGTTGTATGTAATGTTGAGGATTTCCAATTGATTTGCATCTGCAGAGGTCACTATTCCTAATATGGAATCTTTTCAAGTATGAAGGGAAAGGGCCATGGCCAGTAAAGAAAAAAATTTCATGTCTATTTAAATTCAAAGGAGTAAGTTTAACTTTCGGACGGATTTTGTAGATTAGTCTTCCTGTTATGTCTTGTTCCCATCGTTCTTGCCAATCATTCAGTAGATCTTGTAATAATTTATGCTTTGCAAAACTTCTTGGAAATGGCAAAGGATGCTGTTTTGTTGGTACTAAGAGTCCATTTGCTGTTTGGTTTGCGAGAAAATCGGCTCTATTGTTTCCAGCAGAGGTTGAATGACCTTTAATCCAAGAAATTTTGATATTATCATGATTTATTAGTTGTTGTTGGATTTCAGCTATTAAAGAGTTTGTTGGGTTTAGATTACCAATTGATTTAATGACTGATTGGCTGTCACTGTACATAATTGATGGTAAGTTATTGTGGGTTACAGCATGATCTATTGCTTCTTTTACTGCTAACGCTTCTGCTTGAAAAATAGAGTTAGAGACATTTAGAAGAAATGTGGTTTCGTCAGTTGGAGTTGTGTTATTTAAAATAAGGAAAGCTGCCGTTGTAGCTTGTTTTGTTTTCGAGCCATCTGTGAAGTAACGGAAGGAAGAAATATTAGTGCTTGAATTTTCCAAATTTGGTGAGTTTATTTGTAATGAAGATGTTAAGGAAACACTGGGATGAAATAAAATTGTTTTGATTTTCTTTTCAAAGGAAGACGCTCGAAGAATTCCAAAACATGTGACAACGTCCTTATTAAGTCTGAGTAATGTTCCCATTTTTGCTTCGTAGGAAATTTGAATATCTAAAGGAGGTATACCGGTGATTATTTGTAAAGAACTATTTGCTGTTGTTGCATAAGCTCCTGTTAAATGTAATAACAAAGGACGTTGTAATTTCAAAAGATTTAAATTCAATCTTGTAGTTGGATTGCTTGCCCAAATTGGAGATGCATAAGCTATTATTCTGAGAAAAACAGAATCATATAAGCGAGCTCTGAAACGAATATTGTAGCCCCAATATTTTCCTGCCAGGCGTCTTAAATGTTGTAAATAATTGGTTGATTTGGTCTTTAGGTGTTGTATATGTGGTAAGAATGAAAGGTTTTCATCAAGAATGATTCCCAGATACTTTAAAGTCCTTACTCTTTTAATTTTTTCAGTCCCATATTTAATATTTTGATTCTTAGTTTTTCTTCTAAAAAGTAATAAACTTGATTTATCTGTTGAGACTTTCAAATTATAATAATCTGCCCATTTTTTGAATTGTATTAAAGCTGAGTTTGCTTCATCTCCCATGCTCTTTATTGTTTCTTTAACAACGCCAATCACAAAGTCATCTGCGAATGCTTGAATAAAAACTCCTCTTGGCATTGAAGTGTGTAGAATATCTTCTGCTATTAATGACCACAAAAACGGACCGCTGCAAGATCCTTGTGGGACGCCTATCATTTGATTATGAATTACAAATTCATTATTAGAATCCATTATTAATTTTCTGTTTTCAAGTAGACTGTGAAGGAATTTTTTCAAAATATTAGGACACCGTAATTGAGAAATTTTGTTATGGAGTTGTGGATGTGGAATGCTATCAAAAGCTCTTTGAATGTCTAAGGAAATTATTAATTTATGACCTGTTATATTATAATCAAGAAGATTTTCCCAAATATTTTGTAAAGCATCCTCTGTTGAATATCCTTTTTTGAAACCAAATTGATTTTTTGGAGAAAAATTTTGGTAATAAAATTGAACTCTTTTAACAACTATTCTTTCTAAAAGTTTTCCTAATGTTGGTAAAAGTGTTATAGGACGATATGAAAAAACATCTTTAATATCTTTACCTTGTTTGAGAAATAAAATCAATTTTCCAATTTTAAAAACATCTGGAAAATAAGAAAGCTTGAGGCATTTGTTATAAAAGCAATGTAGTAGTTGTGGTAGTTTTTCAAAGATTAGTTTAACTATTGCGTAATCTATTGAATCTAATCCGGGGGCTTTTTTACTATTACAAGAATTCAAAGAATTTTTAATTTCTTCAATTGAAATTTCTGGTTCAACATTTGAAAGATCATTGAAAGATGAATATGTAGTTGTTGAGATCTGGCAGTTAGATAACGGATTTCTTTGCGGTATTGGATAAAGTTCATTTAAAATGAATTCCAAATTTTCTTTTTGCGTAGCTCCGTCATTAAAAATTGGCAAAGTAGTTGGACGCTTAATTTTTTCAAAACAGGATTTATAAGCTTTACCAAATGGATCAGATGCTTGCTTGCAAAAATTGCGCCAACTTTCTGTCTTTTGTTTTTTGATGTTTCGGAAATATTGGGCTCTGGCTTTTTTGTATTCAATTTTGACTCTAACATTTTCTTCTGGTGTTGGCTGCTTCTTCAATTTTCTTTTTAATCTATTAAGATTTGTTTTTTCTTTTTGTAGATCATTATTCCACCATTTTACTTCAAATTTGTTTGAAATATCTTTAATTTTAAACGAATTGTTGCAACAATTCTGAATAGTAGTAATAAAATTATTTGAGAATTTATTAAGTTCAAATGGTGTTAAAATATTCTGGCAAGAATTAATGAATGGTGTTAATTTTTCTGAAATCTCTTTTTCAAAGTTTTTAATTCCTTTAGATGTGATTTTATAGCGTTTAATTGCATAAGTCGAAAGCTCTTTTTGAAATTTAAGTGAAATAAATTTATGGTCACTTAGGGAATCTACATCATCTATAACATTCCACTGGTAATTATCATTTTGGATTAAATTTCCTTTAATAAATGTTAAGTCAGGCCAGCCATTTCCATTTTCATGTTCAAAAGTTGGTGAGTCATATGAACTATTTATTAATTGCAAGTCATTTGCTTGGTAAAAATTTATTACTCTTCTTCCTCTTGGATCTTCACCAGCATATCCCCAAGATTTACTTCTACTGTTGAAATCACCCATAATTATAATATTTTTATTTGAAATATTTCTCAAAAGACTTTCGAGATTACGTAGAGGGATTCTAACATCTTCTGTTGGTGTTATATAAACTGAAATAATAACAATTGAATCTTCCTTGAAATCAGCTGATATTGCTATATGGTTTTCTTTTTGGTCTATTTGAGAAACTATTATATTTGAGTCAGTACTTATAACAGCAGCTTTTTTACTTAAAGAATAAAAAATTTTCCAATTACTAGGTTGTTCTGGTATTTGATCGTTTTTTAAATATGGTTCTTGAATAAGGAAAAACTTCGGTAACATTTGAGTAGATAAAAGTTTTAAAGAACTAGTAGCGATGCTTCTTTTGCCTAAATTTATTTGAATACAATTCAAAGAGTTAAAAGAATACTTTGAGAACTGAATATTAGAAGAAGGAAAAATTGTAGATGAAGTAAACAAATTCGGATGAGACAAATGATGAAGAGAGGAAGGCAAGTTAATAGAAAACACAGTATTATTCGTCATAATTGATATTCGATTTCAACTTTTGAAGAACAGAAAGATAATAAGGACAAGATGAGTCAGAAGCAGGGTGATCAATCAAATATAAAGGAGAAGAGCTTGGAAGAGATTTAACGCAATTTGCGCATTTCGTGAAATTGCTTTTGCATTCTTGTTGAGGGTGATTTCCAGAACAGAAAGTGCATTTTTGCAAATTACTTTGGCATTTGCTAGACAAGTGTCCAAATGCTTGGCAAAAATAACACCTTTTTACATTAATATATTCTCTCAATTTGTAAGTTTCCCATTCATTTTGTAAAAATTTGCATTTCATGAGTATGTTAAATGTGAAAGGTTCGCACTCTATTACGAAATTCTGTCGACCGTTTCTGGTTTTGTAATTGAAATTAATTTTGAAGTTTAAATTTTTTCCTGTATTTTCAAAAATAATGTGGTTTATGTCTTCAGTTGTTGTTTCTTTAGGTAATCCTTGAATTAAAATCTTTGGGTTTATTGTAGTTGTAGTTTTAATTCTCGTATTAAGCTGTATGTTAGGTATTGTTAAGAGAGCTTTTTGTAGTTTTTCTTTGTCTATTTTATTGTAAAGATCTATAGCCAGACCTCCATTCCTAATAACACGTAACTTGTGAATACGTATGTTGTCGCTTGCTGGATTGTATTCTTTTTTCAAAAGTAATTTTAAATCGAAAGAAGAAGTATTTTCACGAAGAGGGTAGACTAAGACGGTATATAATTTTGGATTTTTCTTCATTACATCAGCATACGAATGTTTATATAAAGGAGAAGCCGTTTGATTATCGGTAGGTTTCAATTCTGTAAACGTTTTAGAAAAACTATTAAGTGAATGAACAGGAGAAAATTTAGTGTTGTCATTTTGAAGATGAGCTTTTAGAGGTGTATCAAGCTCACTCTGTGTTGGAGAAGTGTCGACTACTTCGTAAATTTCATTTTGAAAGTCTAATCCATCAGAGGAATGCGTAGGGAAAATAACATGATTAGTATTCTGAAGGTTGAAAATATTATCTTCTTCAATTCCTACCTGATTTTCTGCATCTTTGTAAGTTGAGGTAGTTTTCATAGTAGTGTACAATAGGTTTGTGGTAGTTCGATCTTCTTGAGTTCCTACGTCTTTATACTGTTTTTTAATTTTTAAAGTGTCAAAGTCAGATATAGCAACTCCTTTCAAGGAAAAATCTTCATTTCCTGTCAGTTTAGTAATAAGTGAAGAAGGTGACAAATTATTATTTTGTGCTATAGATGAAATAAGATCTTGACAGGAAATATTATCCGAGTCAATAATTCTTGACTGCAGAATTGTTAATATATTTATAATAAAAGATCTGCATTCTTCCTTAAAGAAGTATCTCTTGTTTGCATTAGTTTTGGCATTAATAATATATTTAATGCAATCAATTAATTCATTAGAAGTGTGTTTAATAGTTGGTCTCAAAACTACATTATCTGCTGGCTGAATGCCAAACAAATCTGCTATATTTCTTTGAGAAGATGTTTCATTCACATTATCACACGAGGAATCATTTTCTGAAGATGTTAAATCAATTGCATGAATTTTGGTCTCATTAACAGTAGGTACTAGTGCTGCAGTTGAAATTAATGGCGATTTCTGAAATTCAAAATCACTTTCCATTGTTGTACTTTAAATTTGTTTTCATTAAATACTGCAATTGCATAAGCTAAGGCAAAAGCAGAAATATCGCCAACAATGAAAAGAAAAATCCGCCAATCTTTGGAACGAAGTATTTCAATTTGAAATGTTCATACAGAAGTAAAAATATGAAAGTTCGTTATGTGAAAAAACAGTTAAGACACATTAAAGTTTCACAAAGTAAATTTGTGAGTCCAGAAGCTTAATGCAAAAGTCAATTTCAAATGATATTAGCACATTTGACATGAAGCTAAGTCATTGTAAGTTTAAATTTATCGATCATATAATATCATACAAACTTCAATGTGTTTTTTCCAAAATTACGTACTTTCTTTAAAATTGAGCAAAATTCATAGAAAAAGATACCTGCATGTTCCTCATTGAAAGCTTCATCAGATTACATCAGAAAAAATATAATTAACAAAAATTTACTGCTAATATCATTAAAAAACACGGAGCGTAAAACGGAGCGTAACACGGAGCGTTAGCCAGATAATACTACTATTCATTCTTTGTGAAACAAATAAAAAACAGCTCACCCAAATACTTTTTTACTTTCCATACGCAAATGAAATATCATCACTGTGAAACCACTTGACCGCGCGATTTCAAATGAAAAATATTGACTCACATAAGAATTACAAAATTTTACATAAGAATGGGTTTGATCCACCCCCCAAAGTAAGGGTATGTAGGAATTTTTCCACCCCCTCCCCCTCGGGACCCTTACGTAATTAATGAATGGACCCTAAAAACATTAACCCCTTCAGACCTGGTGTTCGGTATACCGGACATACACTTTAAACAGCTGCTAATCATTTAATAATTGATTTAATTAGTTGATTTTTTTTTGTATTTGACTCTTAACATTCTACTTATTATAATCAGTGAAATAATTTTTCGTTTTGGGATTGACAACACTGACATATAAGGATTGAGAGATAGAGAGTGGCTCATTTTTCCAAACATGGATTTTCATCTGAAAAGCGAGGTTTTTCTCCTGATTTTTTTAAAAATATGTAATCTTTAATTAATCGTTTCAAACGCTTATATTATGTTTTATAATTGTTTGCAGAACATTTAATAATGAAGTTTGTTTGGTATTTTATCGTTTTTGTGTATGAAATATTGATTTCAAAATATAAGTCCGGAATATTGGACGTGCCATAACTCTTTTAATTTTTCTCCTACAAACTCAAAATTTTGTCTATAAGATACATTTTATCAAAGAACACCGTGTACCAAATATCAACATTTTTGGTTCAATATTTCATAATTCCGACTGAAGGGGTTAAAATATTTAGTACTTACCATTGCACTGCACAGTTATCCTACAATTGAGCAAAATAGTAATCAAGCTAAAACATAACTTAAACCATGCATTGCACACACACATCGAATTTTCGACGCTGTTAATTTGACTTAACTTGTACAGATATACACAGCACTGATGATAAACAACACATAACCCCACAAGCTACAGATATGCTGCAATTACAGCAAATCGGTCACGGGAAGATTTCATCAAGGCCGTTTCAAGGTTTTCTGCCGCCCTTGGCGCAAGTTGAAAATCTCGCCCCACCAGTGTGGTGCATTGAGGCCGATCTTGTGAGTCGAATGATTATTAAGAGAGAGAGCTCAACTTTCTCTGTAATTACAATTTTATAGTATGCATTACACTCTTTTAAATATCTGTGCGTAAAAGTTTTAGTAATTGGGAAATTAAAATCCCCATGCTAAAATCATGACAATGAGGTTGTTTCCTTTAGTCAAAAGCAGTACTTTTCGTCACTGAAATTGATAGAATAAACAAAACAAAAAAAAAAAAAAAAAAAAAAAAAAAAAAAAAAAATAGAAAAGAAAAAGAAAAATTAATTTGAATTTTGACATCTTGAATTCAAATTATGCTTATCGCAATCACGAGTGTGTGTATGTAGGCGTGTGTGTTTGTGTGTGGGGGTATGTGTGTTTGTGTGTAGGGGTATGTGTATATGTGTGTAGGCATGTGTGTTTGTTTCTCTGTGCTGGCATAAGTGTGTAGGTAGTTGTGTATATGAAGGTGTGTGTGGGGGGGGTATGTGTATGTGTAGGCATAAGTGTTTGTGTCTGTGTGCAGGCATGAATGTGTGGGTAGTTGTGTGTAGGTGTCTGTATGTATGCGTGTATGTGTTTGTGTATGTGTGTAGGTGTACATGTGTGTATGTGTGTAGGTGTATGTGTGTGTGTGTAGTTGTGTATGTATGCGCGTGTGTGTAGGACATGGATGCAACCTGGAGACGGCTTTCGCTACAGGAGCAGCAGCGTGAGGAGCCGGTCGACGATGATGGTGCATTGGGTGGCGCTGGGAAAATAAAATCAAAGGACATCAAAACAGTCAAGTGAGAATATTAAGCAATCGTGATTGCTCAAAAAAAAAAAAAAAATAATAATAATAATATAAATAAATAAATAAATAAATAAATAAATAAAATAAAAATAACATGGGCCCAGAAAACACTTTCATTTTCCCAACAGTTTTTTTTAATTTATTTTTTAAAATGTCCGATTTTTCAAACAAGGCGTGGTCTTGATGACTTCACAAATGATGCTCTTTGGCGCATCTTTGAACCGCGTTTCCACGTTATGATAATCATGAAGCGAATTAAATATTTTGCTCTATGCTTGCTATCAACCCTATCATTGCCAATACACGTGAGTTAAGATGCGAATTAAATATTTTGCTCTGTGAATGGCAACACAGAATGGTATTTCATCATTTGTGATGTCATCGCCAAGAAATGTAAACAATGAAAGTTCATCGATTTAAGTTATTTTTTAAAAATATTAAGTTTAATCAAATTATTTAAAAAATGGTCAGATCCTATGTTTTTAAGCATGCTCTTTTTAGAAAAAAATACTTTTAAAATTTTGGAAACGATCCCATTGTCAACTGGGTTATTAATTAAAACTAATAATTAAACCTCTGAAGTTTAAATTTATGTTTATAACAATTTATAAGCAACATTAGGAAGCACAGATTAACCATTGTAGACATTTGAGAGCCATAGGACATTAGAAACTTGAAACCCCAAATAAAATTTAAATTTAATTTGCATTACAAAAATGAAATATAGTCGAAGGTTTCGCTTCATGACAGTAAAAACTTTTTTTTTTTTTTTTGAATACTCATGAATTGCTTATTGTTGTTACTTAACCATAGTTGATGTTGCTCTGATTTTTCCAAAATCCATGACAACGGTTGTATTTAGTGAGCAAAATTTTCGTCGTCATAGTATTCGTTCATCTGCGTTTGATTTCATTCGTATTTTTTTCAGGGCTTAACTCAAACAGCCTTTACATCAAAAACTGGTTTTTGTGTAAAATTACGTTCCTTCAGGAAAAAATGCCTATACAGATGAACTTAAACAGCAAAACTTCATTTAAATACAAAATTTCCAGTCCTATGCTATAAAAAGCATATATTACTAATTCCCGTCATATATATAAATTACTAATTCCCGTCATTTAAGATTGATAAGAAAAAAAAAAAAATACATAACTTTATAAGCTGTAAATAATCTTTATGACAAGTGTACTGGTGGCAGGGCCGTAACCAGAAAATAATTTCGGGGAGGATTTACAAACGTTCATGCGGAGCTTTACGGAAGGTAGTACATTTTTGAAAACCAGCCTTGACTTACTAAAAGTGTTTTATGCAATTAATATACACATGAAAGACGTTTGAGTTTTGGAACAATATTTTTTGGAAATTTTTTAAATATAAACGAACATTTAAATGTCAAACTTAACTTTCCGGGGGGGGGGGGGTGAACCCTAAGACCCCCTCCCGTATACGGCCCTGACTGGTGGAGAGCGGTCATAAAATATTTATCTTTATTAGCGCATCCAAATGACATTTCCTTTTTTACGGATATGCCTCGTATTACCTATTCTAGAAAATCACCAGTCATAATAAGAGCGAACATTTCTTGGCCATTTCCGTTCCATTACATTTGTAGAAACAAGAAACCCAACGAGTCGGGTCCTTTCGCAATGGGGTCGTTTTCAAAATTTTAAAAGTATTTTATTCTGAAAGAACATGCTTAAAAACAAAGGATCTAAACCATTTTTTAAATAATTTATTTAAGTTTAATATTTTTAAAAAAGAACTTAAATCGGAGCTCTTTCATTGCTTACTTTTCTTGTCGATGATTCACAAATGATGAAATGCCATTTTGTGTTGCCATTCACAGAGCAAAATATTTAATTCGCATCTTTACTCACGTGTATTGGCAACGATAGGGTTGATAGCAAGCGTAGAGTGCAATTTTAACACTCCGTCGGGCGCAATATGTTGTAGAACATGATCGGGCGCATTGAGCCTGGGAAGCACACTTTGATCTACTGATCTTTTCTACGCATGTTCACATTTTCTTACGAAAAAAATGTCAACTACAAACACCAAAGAAGAGAAATAAAAGTTTTTCATGATTTTCGAATGCAACAAGTTTATTTGAGAAAATGAATATACATTTTTCCATAAGCTATTGAGGGCGCGTGGCTAACTAAAGAATTCGAGGTGTGCCTAATAGATCAGTTGCGCCCGACGGAGTGTTAATTCGCTTCTTGATCATAACGTGGAAACGCGGTACAAAATGCGCAAAAGAGCATCATTTGTGACGTCATCAAGACCAAGCCTTGTTTCAAAAATCGGACATTTTAAAAAATTAATTAAAAAATATAGCTGTTGGCAAAATGAAAGAGTTTTCTGAGTCCATGTTATTATTTTTCGCTTATTCCATCAATTTCAGTGACTAAAAGTACCACTTTTGACTGAAGGAAACAACTGTGCTGTCTCATGTCACAACTTAATTTATACACAGTAAACACACTCAACGCTCAAATTTAAAGTGGACTGTTTTATTTGTGAGACATACGTCTCCTCCAACTGACCAACACACACACCTTCTCGCTCCTTGCAGTCCCGGCCTACTCTTGATCCCAGATGGCGCTCGCTTCCGCTTTCACATTTTAAACTTCTCATACTATTAAACAACAACCATACCCTTTTATGTTGAAGCGGTGACTAGTAATATATAAAAAATTCTCATGGCTTGTCGAATTTCTAAAATCAATTATTAAGTTTTAATTGGCTGCATGCTTTCTTCAGGTTTGTGACAGAAACAGAAGAATACGAGGGCAGTTCCATGTCTGAGAGAATGACATTTTTGATTTTAAAAAAAGTTTAAGAAAATACAGGGAAATCTTTTTATTAAAACTGACTTTTTTTTCATTTGCATTTCATCGTAAACAATCTTATATAATTAAAACCTGAGCTTATGTACCTATGTATGCAACTATGTATGCAATTATGTAGTTGCGACTAAAATTTTTAATTTTACCGTTGCTTGTTTAATCCGAATTCACTGAACCCAGGAAGCAATTATCATAAAACCAAGCATTTCTTCAAACTCATTTCACTTAACGATTTGTGTTTTGCCGAGACTCGAAAGCGTTTCAATTGTAAAAAGTTGAAATTTGGAGTGAATTACAAGAATATTTTTAGTATTTTCACTGTCATCTGAAACTATAAGGTAGAAAAGTTCGAAAATTAAAAAATGCTATGGGAATACTGGTCTTTTTTTTAAATTTTAAAACAGTTTAAGCTATAGCTCAATTAATAATAAGTAATATGCCATACGTAATATGCCGTATCTTAAAACTGTATTGCGCCTTGAAACCTTCCCCAGCCTTGGAAGGAAAAATATTTAGTATGCCACAAAACAAGAAATAAAAGCCAGCACAAACCTGCTAATGGATCGAATGAAAAAAAAAAAAAACAATGAAACAACATTTGAAAGTCATGCCAATTTCGGTTTCGTTCGAGAAGGGAAATGACGTGACATAATATAAAATTCAAGCAATAATGATAATAATAATAATTAAAAACTAAAAATTTTGGCTAGGACTCTCCGCCCCACTTCTTTTTAGGCCTGTTAAAAAACCTGTTTTTTTAATAACTTAAAAGAATGCAGGGGGCCCACCTGCGGGAGGGGGGTCATGGTGCAGACTGCGCCATTGAAATTTTTAGAGGAGGTTGTTTTGAAAGGTATTTTTCACTTTGAGGAGGGTTCTTGTGTGTGGGGGGGGGGGGGGGTTGCTCATAGAGGTGAGCACCTCTCAAGAATGGTTGCGTGTATTCATGTACGAATGTTAGAAGCAGCGTTACGAAGAGCATTTTAGACATTTTCTTAAGAGTTTGGTAAACATCAAAAAATTTTACTTTCAAATGCAAAGAAAGTTATGCTTTCATTAGCGCTTCAGGTTCTAAAACTGTTTGAAATGATGTGTATCAAGAGTGAGCGAGAAAATATTTTAAAGCACAACACTTTGTCTCGAACAGATGCACAAAAGATTTTTACACAGTTTCATTTTCTAAACATCGGCAGTATTAATACTATGATTCCATGGAATATTCACGTAATATCGCCAATAGCGCTAAATTGAATCCAGATTTCAAAAATCATTTATTTTGCTTAGTTTTTTGTCCCTAACTTGCTGATATATCGCCAAGTGGTCGCCAAATTACAACATCACTCAAACCTGCATTGAAATTGACACAGATTTGCCCCAAAAAGGTGCTAAGGTGTGGAACACCCGAATGCAACCAAAAGGGAGAGTGTACAACTACACCCCACTCAAAATATACATACAAAATTTACGGCCTACCATTTTTGAGCATGTCATGCGAGATACACACGCACATACGGACGTAACGAGAAAATTCGCGATAATTAG
Organism: Uloborus diversus; assembly: GCF_026930045.1. Classification (NCBI taxonomy): domain Eukaryota; kingdom Metazoa; phylum Arthropoda; class Arachnida; order Araneae; family Uloboridae; genus Uloborus; species Uloborus diversus. The sequence goes on along the minus strand of NC_072735.1, from coordinate 178,499,575 downwards.
CTCAGGGATAGTCAAAATGGATATCTCTGCTGTCCTTGTACTCTAAGGTACACATGCACGTGTGATCGGGTTGGAAAAAACGAGCTGATGTGTGCATCACATGACTTCCTTTTACTCCAATTTAATGTCATTTCCCCATTACTGGCAGTTTTAATATGATTCAATAGTTTACTCTCGAAATATCTCCAACAGTGGCTTAATTGAAACCAGATTTAAAAAAAAAATATTTCAAAAATTTGGCGTCAAGCTTGGCGACTAAAAGACTGGCGATATATCGCCAAGTGCCCGACAAATTATAACACAACTTGTGTTTACATCGAAATTAACAATGATTTCCCCTCAAAAAGTGGCAAAAGACCCCCTTTAGAGCATACGAATGCAACCAAAGAGGAAGGTGCACAACTAGACCTCACTTGGAATCTACGTACCAAATTTCAACTATCTAGGATATTCCGTTCTTGAGTTATGCGGCACACATACGCACATACGCACATACATTCGTACATACAGAAGTCACGAGAAAACTCGTTGTAATCAACTCGGGGATCGTCAAAATGGATATTTCGGGTGTCTGTACGTTCCTAGGCACATATCCACGTGTGGTCGGGTTGAAAAAAAACTCAACATTCATTTGGGGGTGAGCAAAATAGAAATTTAGGCCGAAGTTTGAGGGAAAGTTTCTTCGCAATTACAATACTTCCTTTACTATGTAAAAGAAAGAAACAAACACATCAGATAGTTCTGGGACATGTTCCATGTAGTACCAAGAAAAAGAGAAAGGAACACGGCTGGAATCAAACGTATTTTTGCAATATTTACACGTTTGAAAGTAATAACTTTATTTCTACAAACAACTTAAATTCTAATTATATCATAACAATGTTGCGATGAATTTTCAAAGAAGTACCATATTTCTAAATAACAAACCGATTCACGAGAAAATTGAAAGAGTTTTTTTATCATCAAATTTCCTATTTACAACATTATCAGAAACAACTATCAAATCGAGGCTAATTTTGTTCCAATGCCTTTTACTCGAACTGTTGACAATGAACATTAGCGCGACTCGGGGAAAAAAATGAAGTCTTGGAAAATTGCGTAATGTTCTTGGTTTCCATTGGTCCACCGGGAATTGTATAACATGTAGTCACTGCATATATAAAGGGGAGAGAGTTTCTAATTGGAGACACAAGGGGGGACGGGAGCACAAAAAGATGAAATTACTAATTATTTCCCTCTTCGTTTGCAGCATCACGTGAGTTCTTTCTTTTTGTTATTATTTTTTTAATTTGACGTTGCAGCGCTTTTCGCCATTCGTGCTAATTAATCCGTTGTGTCAGTTACAGGATTTGTGACTTTTTTTTTTAATAAAAAAGTCGGATTTTTAAAAAATTTTAACGGTTTTTTACTTCCTTTTACAAAAAAGGAAGTATTGTATTCGCGAAAAAATTTTCAGTCAAAAATCGGCCTTGATTTCCATTTTTCTCACTCCCGAATGAATGTTGAGTTTTTTTTTTTTCGATCCGATCACACATGGATACATGCCTAGGAACGTACAGACACTCGAAATATCCATTTTGACGACCCTCGAGTTAATTACAACGAATTTTCTCGTGACGTCCGTATGTACGTATGTATGTGCGTATGTATGTCGCATAACTCAAGAACGGTATGTCCTAGAAAGTTGAAATTTAGTACGTAGACCCCTAGTGGAGCCTAGTTGTGCACCTTCCATTTTGGTTGCATTCGGATGCTCCTAAGGGGGTCTTTTGCCCCTTTTTGGGGGGAAATCATTGTTAATTTCGATGTAAACTCAAGTTGTGTTATAATTTGTCGGGCACTTGGCGATATATCGCCAGTCTTTTGGTCGCCAAGCTTTGTCGCCAACTTGGCGACAAATTTGGCGATTTTTTTCTTTTTTTTTAAATTAGCGAGTAAATAATTGAATCACAGTAAAATTGCCAACAATGCGGAAATGACATTAAATTGGAGTAAAAGGAAGTCATGTGATGCACACATCAGCTCGTTTTTATTTAAATCAGATTTTTTTCATTTTTTTAAAATTTTCAAAAAATTGTATTTTTGCTTTGCTTAAAGATAAGGTTTCCATCCTCATGTATGTTTTTTATGTTAAAATAATATGTTGAACAATTACTTTTCCTGACTTTAATAGTTATAGTGAAGAAAAAAAAAATGCAATTTTTTACTTGTTCGTAACTTATTTTGGAGTAAAAGCAGTATTGCAAGAGTCTGGACTAAAAATCTGTTGCACACACAGAAAGAGGGATATATATATATAGTGTTGCCAGTTGAAGTTAAGATTGTATAACGCAGTATACTTAAATGTAGAGCAACACGGTTTAAAAAAGCAAAAAATCATTTATAATAATTAAATCATCTGATTTTATTCAATGATTTTCTAACAAAAATCATTTATTCAAATCAATTGATTTAAATAAAATGATTAAAAATAACATTTGATTTAAATCATGATCGGCAAAATTCGGAGTTCTATTCGGCAAAATTGCAATCGTTTGGCGAAATTTGGAGTTCCATTCGGTAAAATTTGGAGGACCATTCGGCTCAATTATCATTATTCGACCAAATTTGGACTTGTATATGGCAAAATTATCAGTATTCGGTGAAACTTTGAGTTCCGTTCGGCAAAAATATCATAATGGTGTGGTTTCCTTCAGTAAAAAGTACTATGCTTGACGAAGAAGCAATATTCACAACAAGTACAAAATTGCACACGACAAAATTTGACGACCATCCCAATTCCCGAATTATCTCAAAAGCAAAGCAAAGAATGAAAATTAAAAATTATTTTAAAAGCCTTGGTTAAAATAATTACAAACATTTATTTGTTGACAAATACAAGATGGCAACAGTTTAAAAGTTTAAATCATTGCGATTTTCTGGTCATTTTCCAACAATGGGGTGGTTTCCTTCAGTCAAAAATCCTACTTTTAGTCATTGAAATGGATAGAATGAGCAAAAAAATAACATGGACCCAGAAAGTACTTACATTTTCCCAACAGTTTTTTTTTTTAAATTAATTTTTTTAACTGTCCGATTTTTCAAACAAGGCGTGATCTTGATGACGTCACAAATGATGCACTTTGCCGCATTTTTCTACTACGTTTCCACGTTATGATAATCAAGCAGCGAATTAAAATTGCGCTCTACGCTTGCTATCAACCATATCGTTGCCAATACACGTGAGTAAAGATGCGAATTTAATATTTTGTTCTGTAAAAATGGCAACATTGAATGGCATTTCATCATTTGTGATGTCCCACGACAGAAGTGTAAACATTGAAAGCGCACCGATTTAAGTAATTTTTTAAAAATATTAAATTTAAATAAATTATTTAAAAAATGGTCAAATCCTATGTTTTTAAGCATGTTCTTTCAGAAAAAATACTTTTAAAATTTTGGAAACGAGCCCATTTGGCAAATTGAGGATTTTCGCCCGGCCAAAAATTTAAGTTCGTGGCGCCCCTGGTGTTAAACGGGGGGGGGGGGGAATGAAAGGGAATGGGAGATTGATAGGAGGTCACGGTGACCTCCCAAAATTTTCCTTTGACAAAATTTTTCTTTTTGAATCTAATTTTGTTTCATCGTCTGGGCGATGAAAGAGTTGAGACGGGTGTTATAACTTGGCAAGTTACTTTATAATTGGAGTAGTCAAATCTTTTAAAAACAGTTTACTAATGACTAAAACTTGCTGCAAGTTTAAAATACATTATCACAGAAAGTAAAACATTGTTTTCTAAATGATTTGAAGAACATGGGAAAACCCAATATCTTTGAGAAACTGCTATGTAACTTGGTACCCGTTTAGATCTGAACTCTTGTCGGTAACACCAACTACCCCGAACCTCATTTCAACCGAACTTGGCTCCTTTTTCACATTTATGTTTTGTCTGGATATTTTTTTCTTGTTAATCAGAGACTTGAAAAAAAGATTAGGCCTAACTTCTGTAAACTAACTTTTATTCCAATTTAAAATATTATATTTACACTTACGGATAAAACATATTGGAAAATTTCGACAAAACATAATCCAGGATTTTACACAGCACAACTGGCTGCTCGAAGCTTCACCAATTCTAACTTTAAAGTTCGGATAACGTTTTTGAGCAGATGAGTTCATTCTGTAAGGAAAAAGGGGAGGGGGAGAGAAATTTGGGTGTTCTCCACAGAGTTCTCGCTCGGAATTGTTTCGAAATTACAGTTCGTAAAACGCAGTTTTAGATGATTTTGGGTAACATTAGCGGTGGAGAGATTCGAAACCTTTTCGGAAACTTCTCCAAATTGAAACTCAAAAAATATAATTTCGATGATGTTAGAGAGGAGAGTTTTTGGAGTCTCTCCCTCGGAAAATTTTCGAAATTGAAGCCAAAATTAAAGACGATCTTTAATATTGTTGGTGAGAGAAGGGAGATGGTCCCCTGAAAATATTTTTAAAAAAAAGCAGTTTTAGACGACCTTTGGGAATATTTAAAGGAGGAGTTTCAGTTTTCTCCCCTTTTAAACTGTAACAGATATGTTTATTTTATTTGAAAAAATGTTTAAAATATTTATTAAGTTTAAAATAGCTTTATTGTTGCAACAATAAGAAAGATAAATCGTAATAGACTGTCGTCTGCGTATTTCGCGTGATTTTAATGGGGTCGTTTCCAAAATTTTAAAAGCATTTTTTTTCTGAAAGAGCATGTTTAAAAACATAGGATCTGACTATTTTTTCATGAATTTGTTTACGTTTAATATTTTTAAAAAATTACTTAAATTGGAGCTCTTTCATTGTTTACGGCTCCTGCCGATGACATCGCAAATGATGAAATGCCATTCTGTGTTGCCATTCACAGAGCAAAATATTTCATTCGCATCTTTACTCACGTGTATTGGCAACGATAGGGTTGGTAGCAAACGTAGAGCGCAATTTTAATTCGCTGCTTGATTATCATAACGTGGAAACGTAGTAGAAAGATGTGGCAAAGTGCATCATTTGTGACGTCCTCAAGACCACGCCTAGTTTGAAAAATCAGACATTAAAAAAAATTAATTTAAAAAAAAAACTGTTGGGAAAATGAAAGTACTTTCTGGGTCCATGTTATTTTTTTTGCTCAGTCTATCCATTTCAATGACTAAAAGTAGTACTTTTGACTGAAGGAAACTACTCCATTGTTGAAAAATGACCAGGAAATCGCAATGATTTAAACTTTTAAACTGTTGCCATCTTGTGTTTGTCAACAAATAAATGTTAGTAATTATTTTAAGCAAGGCTTTTAAAATAATTTTCAATTTTCATTCTTTGCTTTGCTTTTGAGATAATTCGGGAATTGGGATGGTCGTCAAATTTTGGCGTGTGCAATTTTGTATTTGTTGGGAATATTGCTTCCTCGTCAAGCATGGGGATTATAAGAAAGATGTAGAAGAAAGTTTCGTGATGGCCACATTATACTAGTTAGGAGTTGGAAACGAGGACTGTGAAGGGGTGGATATAGATTACAATTTCGGGGGGGGGGGGGGGGGGAGGCGTGCGGAAGAACAGTGTTTTAATTCGCTTCTTGATTATCATAACGTGGAAACGCAGTACAAAGATGCGCCAAAGAGCATCATTTGTGACGTCATCTAGACCACGCTTTGTTTGAAAAATTGGACATTTAAAAAAATTATTTAAAAAATAACTGTTGGGAAATAGAAAGAATTTTCTAGGCCCATGTTTTTTTTCTTTTTTTGCTTATTCTATCAATTTCAGTAACTAAAAGTACTACTTTTGAGTGAAGGAAACAACCCCATTTGCGATTTTGGAGAATTTTGATCAGATACTAGAAAGTCGATTTTGGTAAGTAGGCTCGTTTAGTTCTGGACGGAACTTTTTGCTAATGTTCACTTCGTTTCAAGGAAATCTGGTTTATCTTCGATTGCATAGTTTTAACACAACATTTAAAAATGGCTCAATAGCTTGCTAGCGATAAAAGCGAAAATGATTTCAAATGGAACATGCAATTAAATCAAAAAGTAACACACATTTTCTTAAAATAGTTAAATGTTTTTCAGTTAAAGTTCAAAAGTTTCTGAAATCGTTGTACTGACTTAATTGGAAGTTGTACATCCTCATATTTATATATAATGGCCAATAATCGAGTAACGCTGACATCAACAACAATGAAACTCGCGCCACGACATGATAATATATTTAGCTAATGTTTGACAAGCAGGGAAATGCTTTAATTTGGCAAGGTTGAACTGGATCCGGTACCTTAAACTGTTTTACTGGTAAGAGTAGTTTTAAGAGAATGAAGAAGTGAAAAAGTGATGAGCAATGAACGCTATGTCATAGACTAATAATAAGAGTAGACCGAGCTATGGCAACCCTTTTGCTGCTCATAAACCAAACCATGTGACTGGTGGATATCCTAGCAACAACGGGCGTTGATCGTAGCAGACGATCAACGCCCGAGAGAAATAAAATAAATAGAATTGATGGGACACGGAAGAATGATCTGTTATGGAGTCTGATTTGTAAATTTGTTATTCTAAGTTGTAAATATTTTGTTAATATAGTGAGTTTTTCGTTTAGATAGTACTAGCAGTACCCGCACAGCGATGCCCGTGCTAAAAACTCAATGGAAGTCCGTTGAATGGAAAAAAAAATTGACGCCCTCTCCCCCACTGATGTAAAATGATCATTTTTCTTTGTATAAAATGCGTACACATTTTTTCAAAGAAAAAAAAACTATTCAGGTTTCTTTGGAATTTAAAACTTTTCGTCAAATCATTAAATTAAATTTACAGTTGCTTTAAAACTCTATTTAGCGAGTGAAGCGGTTTTTACTACAATTTAAAATATTTCGCAAATAAACAAAAAAAAAAAAAAATAATAATAATATCTTTCAAATGTAAAAACAGTTCCGCAACTCTATTGTTTATCGCCAAACTCGCCCAGCAACCACGCTCTCATAATCCATCCGTCTAACGAAAAAAAAAAACACCCAGTGGAACATTTAAAAATCATCGTTAGAAAAAAAAGAAGAAAATGTCGTACATTTCACTCTGATAAAAACAAATCAAAAGTTTCTTTTCTTCCAAAACAAATCGCCAAAACAATGAATTACATTTACGGTTGCTTTAAAGATGTAATCCTAGACTGAACAGCTCAGCGCCTAACTCGCCAAGCGACCACGCTACCGGAACCCAGCCCTTTTGAAAGTGAAGCGGATGTTTTTTCTTTGGCAAAGAAAAATGTAAACTAATAGCAAAAATACCCGGCGTTGCCTGGGTTAGCAATAATTATGAGAAACAATCGTTACTTGCATTTGTTTTCTGTTTTAAGTGAAAGAACACACCTTTTTGACGTGATTTAAAATCTAGGTTCTTCCTTACTCATAAAACTAAAGTAGCAGTAAGTAAAAAGAGCAAAATAGTATTCATTTAGAAACGAAAACACGAAATTTAAGCGTATACAAATGTGAAGAATTTCCGAAATATGAAATTAAACTTCACATGTTTAAAAAGATTTATCAGTTAATACTATTTTTTTTTTTTTTACATTGAGTCTTACATTCTCTGCATGTCTATTGAAGAACGAACTGTTTAAAAAAATGTAGCCGCGCGCCCGTGATCCCCTTAAACTTGCTTTAGTTATTTTGGAAAATTTGAATTATTGTGGGTTCTTGGTGCGATTTAAAATATTACCGAATTTGCGTTTTGGGATACCTCGGATAATGCTCCCCCTCCTTACTTTGTAAAACGGTATGTTACTAATTTTTGTTAAAGAGATAGTGTCGCCATATGCTAAAATACTTTTGGTCACCATAAAATGGCGCGAGACAATTTCATCCGTAATGTTTCCAAAATAAGTAGTAAAATTTGACGTTGGTTTGAATTTGTGCACAAAGTCACATTAATGGAAGTTTTTCTGCTGTTTATGGATTTGCCTAATTTAGTTGCTGGATTATTTTACAGTAAAAAAAGTTTTTAAAGATTCTTTGATTGGCGATATTTTGTTTACATTCTAAAAGCTGACAAACATTATTACATAGTCTTTGGCTTCAAAAACCGCGACAGTTGAAAAAAAATGCCAAATGCATCCGCTACTGAAATCTTTCTACATAAATTTTGGCGAGGTTTCTGCTGTTAGATTGGATAATGATTAAGTGTCCAATCAGCACAAATAAATATAAAAAAAACCCAGTAATTACAATTGAAGTTCCGTTTAAAAGGAAAATAATCAGCCAAATCTAGTTATTATTTGCCAATCTTGGGGGAAAAAACGTTACTTTAAGATTTGACTTGAGAAAAGCCTCAAACAGTCAGACGAAACACAAAAATATTCAACAATTCTAGCTTTGAACTGGGAGTTGAGATGATACACTAAAAAATGAATTGTATTGAGGAAAACCTTCGAACATGGAACAAAAAAGCCCATAACTCGTTTTTCATACAACTTAGAACTTTCTAACAGATGCCATCTTCAGCAGAAAAATAAGCGCTTTCGATGGACACATAATTTTAATATGTGCACATATTTTTTCACCGTCATATTGGGGCATTTATGCGAAAATTTGGACAAATTAGAATAAAAAAGGAACAATCAGTCGGATTTTTTTCGAACTGGTCTACAAACCTCCCCAGTGCCAAAACGAACAAACGGTGAAAGTTTCAGCCAAATCTGCCGGGCAGTTTCTGAGATCTTAGGGAACAAATTTACCAAACTCCATTTTTATATATATAGATATAGCAAAAATACCCGGCGATGCCTGGGTCAGTAATAATTATGAGAAACAACCATTACTTGCCCTTGTTTTCTGTTTTAAGTAAAAGAATTTAAAACAAACTTTTTTGACTTGATTAAAAATCGAGCTTCTTTACTTACTCATTAAACTAAAATAGCAATAAGTATAAAGAACAAAATAGTATTCAATTAGAAAAGAAAGCACAACATTTAAGCATATACAAAATTTGAAGAATTTCCGAAACATGAAATTAAACTTTACATGTTGATAAAGATTTATCTGTTAGTACTTTTTTTTTTAAATCTAAAACCTTCTGTGTATGGCTATTGATGTACGAACTGTTTTAACAAATGTAGCCGCCCGTATTCCCTTTACACTTGCTTTAGTTATTTTGGAAAATTTCAATTTTTGTGAGCACTTGGTGCGGTTTAAAATCTTATCAAATTTGCGAGAATCATTTCGGGACACTTCCGATAATACTCCCCCTCCTTACCAATTTTTATTATAGAAATATTGTTGCCACATGCTGAGATACTTTTGGTCAAAAAAAAAAAAAAAAATGGCGCTAAAACGGTTTCATCCGAAATGTTTCCAAAATAAGTAGTAAAATTTGGCGATTGTTTGAAATCGTGCATCAGATACTGAAATCTCTCTGAAAAAATTCTGGCGATATTTCTGCTGGTTGGTTGGATATAGTGAGCAAGTGTCCAATCAGCATAAATAATAATAATAAACCATTGATTACATAAGTTCCGTTTAAAAGTAAAATGATCAGCCAAATCCATTTATTTTTGGCCAATCTTGTGGGAAAACGTAACTTTAAGATTTGACTTGAGAAATGCCTCAAAAAGTCAGATGAAACGCAAAAATATTCAACAGTACAACAATTCTTGGGAGTTGAGATGACACACGAAATAATGACTTGGGTTGATGAAAGCCTTCGAACAGGGAGCAAAAAAGCTCATAACTCGTTTTTTATACAACTTAGAAACTTCGAACAGATGCTATCTTCAGCAGAAAAATTGGCGCTTTTAATGGACATATAATGTTAATATGTGCACGTTTTTTTCCCACCCCCATATTGGGGCATTTGCGAAAATTGGGACTGAAATTGGAATAAAAAGGGAACTATCAATCGGATTTTTTTCGAACTCGTCTATAAACCTTCCCAGTACCAAACTGAACAAACGGTGAAAGTTTCAGCCAAATCTGCCGGGTAGTTTCTGAGATCTTAGGGAACAAATTTACCAAACTCCATTTTTATATATATAGATTGTGCATTTTCTTCATTCAATTTTAATAATTGTCTAAGCAATTAAAGATGCAAGCGACCAAAAAGAATCGGCAAACGGTAAGATTTTTACCTACAATTTCAATTTAAGATACCGATTAGTACATTTTTGCGTTAACGCAAAACGTTTACGCCATTACGTTTACGCCAACGCTGATGTAGTAGTTCCGAATGAAATTAAAGTTACTGAAAACTGCGATCAAAAACTAATTACTGATGTCAAAATAATGCATAACTAAAAGAAAAACAGTTCAATCATCTCTGCACCTGGGAAAAAATTATAATAAAAACACATTGTCTTAAAATACACGCCGAGTGCCAAACTATAGATAATCCTGCTAGCTGGCAACCATGCCGCCAAAGTTTTCGCCGAGCCTTCCACCAGTCACATGATGTATCCATGAACCAATTTTTTCATCAGCAAGTCTGGGGAAGCTCGGTCTACTCTTATTATTAGTCTATGCGCTATGTACTCGAGTTTAGTCTTCATCCATTGCAGTTAGGGTTAAAATTTCAAGCATCAAAATATCATCCAAAAAGTTATTGCTTTGTTCAAACGAAGAAGCAACTTTCCCCGTCATACCTAGACGGGCGATTTTCTAGTTCACAATAAATGGGTTTTTAATCCGTACCTCATTTAGATGTTTCTTTTGCTATTGAAACTGATTAAAAGCTTCACTCAAACCTTATTTGTTATCGGTTTTCGAAGATACTAATCTGAATTTAAAAAAAAAGAGCACATTTCGTGAAACCCTTGAGTGATCTCCGTGGAGCCCCGTGGTTCCGCGGAACACAATTTAAGAAACGCTGCTCCAACACTTACAGATATTGCACTCCAAAAAGACGCTCCGAGCTTTAAAGTGATGGATTTATTTTTTAATTGAGGATTCCAAAACTTGGAGGAAAAGGAAGTCTGTCCGAAAATGAAAGTTTGACTATGATAAGTTGAGCTATGACCTTGACGCCCAATGTTTACTTTTTTCTGAGGAGTTCAGTAAAAAAAGGGTATCTAAGTTTGAATACTTTTGCAAAACTATTGGAAAAGTGTCCCAATTCAACACAGCGCCAATTAAGCTTTCCTAATTAGTCCAAAGAGAGGTAAACATTGCCAAGGTCATGAAGGTCATGTCTCAAAATACTAAAGCCATCCAACATCGCCTCAAATGATAGTTTATTTGTTTTCCAGGTGGCCTGGTGGATATGGCCAGGGCGGCTTCGGCGGACCTGGTGGATATGGCCCGGGTGGTGGCGGTGGACCTGGTGGATATGGCCCGGGTGGTGGCGGTGGACCTGGTGGATATGGTCAGTTCGGTAATGGTGAATATGGCCAAGGTGGTGGCGGTGGGCCTGGTGGATATGGCCAGGGCGGCTTCGGCGGACCTGGTGGATATGGCCCGGGTGGTGGCGGTGGACCTGGTGGATATGGTCAGTTCGGTAATGGTGAATATGGCCAAGGTGGTGGCGGTGGGCCTGGTGGATATGGTCCAGGTGGTGGCGGTGGTCCTGGAGGCTATGGCCAGGGTGGTGGACAGGGAGGCTACATACAACCAGGATATGGTGAACCTGGAAGCTATGGTCCATACCGCTGGAAATATTTTGGCTAAGTGGTGACGTTTTCAGACAGAGGTCGAAACTTTAATATGGAAGAAAGGTAAGGCAAAAGCTTGTTTTTGAGCATATTGGCTTTGTTACCCAGATTGAACGGGCCAGATTCTACACAATTATCTGAAGAAGGCGTTGGCAGACTCCAAAAACCAGTCCCCAAAATTACACAAGAAACAAATTGTTTTAGTTAATTTCACCTGTAAATTAGTTATAATATACAGCAAGTGTGCAAAGTTTTGGAAAAAAAAAAAACAAAAAAATATCATCCATCACCGTATTGTCCATAATTTTGACCCTTTACAGTCAATTCGCGATAGCTCGAAGTTCAATAACTCGGATATTACTGTAACTCGAAGTTTTAATCAAGTCCCGATCCCTTTGTCTTTTATTCCATTCTAATTATTCTCAATATCTCGAAGTTAACTTCCTTTAACTCGAAGGTTTTTTTGTCTGTTATATGTACACATTAATTAAAATATTTGATGTTTTTTAATATTAAAATGTCGAAAACCGAAACTAGCGGTAAGTGGAACTTTCGTTAAGTCCCTTTGGATTCGAGTTATCGCGACTTCGTTATTTCTTTCATAAATGCAATTCACGAGTAAACAAAAAATCCCAGTCATCAGGAGCATATATTCCATTTAGTTATCAATCCAGTCGCAAACAAAGTCATTCTTTGTTTAGAGGAGCAGCAGCTGATGCGTAAAAAATCGCTATGATGCGTAAAAAATTGCTAAGTCGGAACTCTTTTCTGGCAGAAACTTTTCTGCGGCACAAAGGTATAGTGACTAAGGTAAGGTAAATCTTCCTTTTTTGTTGAAACTAGCATTATTGTTCCGATTCGCTGCGTTATATTTTTCCACAAGGTCCGGAGAAAAGCAATTTAATTCTATTTTATGCCTCTTGAAATAAAATATTGCTGCGTAAAAGGGATACTTTTTTTTAATCACAAGTATCACTAGCAACTTTACAACAGTTAAACGTTTGCAGAGCTGGTATTAGCTTAAATTGTCCAGTTCGTGAACACACTGCCAACCATTTCATAGTTTTTCAAATGAAACTTCAAACAGAAGTTACGTAAAGCCCTGGTTTCCTAGAAGCAAAATCACCGAGCTTTGGCGTCACTACTCGGCGTGACGCTGAAATCAAAGTCAAGTGATTCCGACGTGGCCACTCACGACGTCGATTTGGCTCGGGCGCACATGCGCAGAAGAATCAAGTTTTCCTCTAGGCGAGAAGCGATACCGAAGGTCGGCGATTCGCTCTTAGGAAACCAATGCTTAAGCTCTCCACGTGTTGATGCACGTCAAACTTGCCATTTGTGTGGGTGTTGGTGTGTGTGTTTGGGGGGGGGGAGTGCGGCTGTCTACACTGTAAAAAAAAACTAAATTTTGAAGAAGTTATCCGTATTTTTTACAGAAAAAAACTGTTCGTAATAAAATACAGGATTTCTCTGTTTTTTTGAATCTGTAACCGGTTATAAGCGTTAACTGTTACCATCGCCTCACCGCGTACTTTGTTTTTCTTCGAAATTTCGCCCGCCTGTTTGGATTTTGGTTCTCGTGCTCGAGTTTTTTGATCTCATATTTATTTAAAGCGAGTAAGTCTTAAATCGTTTGCAACTTCCATTTCATTGCATCCTAATCAATATTTTATTATTATGTTTTTTTGTCATCTGTTACAGAGGCATATTAGGAAATTTACCTTTGTATACATGTATTTCGTAGTAGTATAGTAAATATTGAAATGTATTTATAAAAGTATAGTTTCATTTTTTAATCTTCATAAAATAATAAATCAGCTTGAATAAATAATAAAAATACGGAAGATTTCTGTAAAATAAACGGAAGAAAACTGGCGTCCTGGCTGACAGTTTTTTTCCGTAAATTTTACACATTTTTTTACAGTGTAGCAGCACGGCTGTAAAACAATAACCAACAATGACACGAATAGAATCGTCTACATACGTGCTATCCTAACTAAGAGCAAAATAATAATCGAAATTTAATTCAATATTTTAAGAACTAGAAAATCATCTTCCAAGGTATGACGGGAGAGAATTGCTTCCACATTTGAACGAAGCACTGCAATCTCTTCATAGCATTTTGAGCTCAAAATAACGGCTTTGGAATAGCTACTCTGCCATGAATGAGCGCAGCATGCAACTCCCGTTGAATAGTTCTCATTAATGCGGGGCTCTGAAAGTGGGTATTCATTTCGGACTTAGTCTGCTGCAGAGTAGTCTTGCGTTTTTGAAAAAAAAAAAAAAAACCTCTTTAACACTCGTCTATCAATATCCTTTAACTTCGGCTTTCCTCCACTGTTGCCATGGTTACCAGATTTAAACACAGTAAGTACGGGACAGGTTTCTAGGAGTGAAATGGGGGGGGGGGGTATTTTTTGGTTGAGGGCATTTACTGGATTTGGTGTATTTTTAAGGGGTGCTTTCCGACGTAGAACGTCTCTTCATGATAAATCTGAAAAATTAAATCGTAACAAAGAATTAAACCATACAAAATGTCGCTGATCAAAGTGTAAAAATAGTTTTCATTGCGATTGAAGACGTATGCGCAGAGATATATTTCCAACATTTGTTAATGAGCAAAAAGAGGAAGCAATCATTCGGCTCCTCATAGTCTGCCGCTAAAATAAAAACCAAATTGAAACGAAAATAATTTTAAGGGGAGTTTGATTTTTTGATTTTTATATATTTTGAAACTCCATTTCAATACCTTTTTAATGATACAAATTTCTTGATCGTGCTGATATTAGAAGCAAGTTAAAAAGTGCTTCAAAAAAAGGTAAACATGTGTTGATAAGGTATGATTTTCCCCTTTAAATTGCAATATCTCGAAATGGTATTTTTGAAACTAAATGTTCCTTTTTCTCAGAAACTAAATTGTGTTAGGCTTTGAAATTTTTATCACCTATTCCATATATCTAGTTGCATATACTGAAGTAAAATTTTTCTCATATTCCAAAAATATTTTTTTATAGAGCTGATTTCGTGTTGCAAAATGGCATTTTTTGAACAAAATACAGTGTCTTACGCATTAGAATTTTTTAAATAAAAACTGAGCTTCCTTTCTGTAAAATTTTACTTTAGTATAGAGAAAAGAGTCTACTTAAGATACAGAAAAAATTTCATCATTGTATCTTCAATAGATTTTCAAAACTAGTATGTTGTGGCCATCACGAAACTTTCTTCTATATTTTTCTTTTTTTTTTCTGATCCCTCCCCATGCTTGACGAGGAAGCAATATTCCCAACAAAAACAAAATGACACATGCAAAAACTTGACGACCATTCCAATGTATGAATTATTGCAAAAGCAAAGCAAAGAGCGAAAATTGAAAGTTATTTTAAAAGCCTTGCTTGAATTAATTACAAATATTTTATTTGTTAACAAACATAAGATGGCAACAGTTAAAAATTTTAAATCATTGAGATAATATTTCCGATCATTTCCATACAATTAAAATCACGAGAAATACGCAGACGACAATCTATTACGATTTATCTTTCTTATTGTTGCATTAATAAAAATATTTTTATTCGCAAAAAAAAAAAAAAAAAAAAATCAACACCTCTTGGAGCGATCGGCGTCAAAATAGAACCAAAGCCTGTTTACATATGGATTCACATATATTCCAAATTTCAACCAGAACGTAGCATTACTTCTTGAGATAGGGCACTCAAAATGGAAAAAAAGAACGGGTGATTGCGCTACCCCCTTTTTAGCTGTTGACACAAAAATAAAATCAGTTCTTATACCCACTAAGGGCTACTTGCCGATAAATTTTTCTTTCATTCCGTTCATTATTTCTTGAGATACAGCAGTCACAATTGACGACAAAAAACGTTCTATAGCTCAACCCCCGTTTGAGTTATTGACACCAAAATTGAATCAGCACCTGTTCCTGTTAATACCAACATATGGACCAAATTTTGTTTGATTCCGCCAGTAACTTCCTGAGGAATAGCAAGCACGCGTAACTCGAAAAACGTCCCATTGCTCCACCCCCCTTGGAGGAATTCGCGCCAAAAACTAATGGGCACAAGTTCACATAGGGGCACATATGTGTACTAAATTTCGTTCGATTTCATGCGGTAGTTTTTGTTGTAGAGCGGCCACAAAAAACTGGTCACACACAGACGTGACACACATACATACACACACACACACATACATACACACACACACACAGACAGACAGACATTTTCCAAAAATGGTCGAAATGGACTCAGCACACCTCAAAACGTTCGAATCCGTCAAAATTCGAAATTCGAAAATTTGCACGAATCCAATACTTTCTTCTATATATTAGATATAGAAGAAAGTAAAAAGGTACATGAACCTTTGCAAATTAACATTAATGGTATAGGGGGTACTGACTCCCCTTAAGTTTGCTGTCACATGATTTTCTTATTGCTCTTTGTTTCACATTTTTTGTTTTACTCTATTTCTCCCCCTTAAAATAGTGTCTGGTATTGTAAAATATTGTTATTAGCTAGAATACGGGACTTTAGCCGTCCCTTATGGAAGTACCCCGGGACGCGGGACAATTTTTCAAAATACGGGACTATCCCTTGAAATCCGGGACGTCTGGCAACCCTGACTGTTGCGCTTCGCAGGTAAGATATCACCCAGATTTGTATAGGCTGCCATAACCCTTGACACAACGGTCCCTGAAACACGAGCTGATGTGTGCATCACATGACTTCCTTTTACACCAATTTAATGCTATTTCCCTATTATTGCAATTTTAATGGGATTCTCTCTCTAACTCTTTAAATATCACTAGCAATGGCCACATTGAAAGCAGATTTAAAAAAAAAAAAAAAAAATCGCCAAATTTTTCGCCAAGTTGGCGACAAAACTTGGCAACCAAAAGACTGGCGATATATCGCCAAGTGACCGCCAAATTATAACACCACTTGACTTTGCATCGAAATTAACAATGATTTCCCCCCAAAAAGGTGCAAAAGACCCCTTTAGAAACACCCGAATGCAACCAAAAGGGGAGGTGCACAACTAGACCCCACTACGAGTCTATGTACCAAATTTCAACTTTCTAGGACATACCATTTTTGAGTTATGCGAGATACATACGCACATACATACAGACGTCACGAGAAAAGTCGTTGTAATTACCTCGGTGATGGTCAAAATGGATATTTCGCGTGTCTATACATTCTTAGGCACTTTTCCGCATGTGGTCGAATCGAAAAAAAAACTCAACATTCATTTGGGGGTGAGCAAAATGGAAATTAAGGGCAATTTTTGAGTGAAAATTTTTTCGCGAATACAATACTTCCTTTTTTGTAAAAGGAAGTAACAAGATTGGCTGTTCTGGTCACTGATGCTCCAGCAAGACGAGCTTCAATAAACATGCCCTTTTCCACGTCGGAGAGATCGGACATAATCACGCTTTGCTACATACAAAATTTTTACTCACAACTCTCATGCTGCCAAATGCTTGATTGATACCTTCTCTACCACCGCCACTTGGTGGCAATCATTTTATTTTCCGAACAGTTTTTTTTTTATGGGGAGATAACATTTCCGGGCTTATTGGCAGTGGTCTAATTGGAGCAGAAATTCCAGACGTTTCGGCTTGCTTTGCTGCAGCCATCATCAGTGGTTTGAGTTTGGTGAGACTGATTCCTGGCTTCGGTGGCTCCGGTATTTAAGCAAACTGCTGCTGGGCTGCTAGTCCTGATTGGGAGGCGTTCTCAAGCCGCTGGTGGAATAAAGTTCCTAATTGGATGCGATTCAAGCCGCTGGGTGATCCCGGTACCTGATTGGATGGGATTCACAAGTCGTGGTGGCTACCGGTTTCTGATTGGATGGGACCACAGCATGTGTTCGGCTACGGCTGATTTATCATTACATACAGCCAACAAGATACAGCCAATAAGAAGGAGTTCACAACATCAAATTTAAAGACACAGAAATCTTGGCTACATCTCATTACTTTGCCCGTCTTCATCACGAAGCTATAGAAATTTTCAAACACCCCTTTAAGTTCAACAGAAAAGAGGAGAATTTCAATTTACCAAAAACATTGCACCCTACCCTTAGATCCGCTCGCCACAACAGTTTAAAACATACTATGGTCCCATCCAATCAGAAACCGGTAGCCACCACGGCTTGTGAATCCCATCCAATCAGGTACCGGGATCGCCCAGCGGCTTGAATCTCATCCAATTAGGAACTTTATTCCACCAGCGGCTTGAGAACGCCTCCCAATCAGGACCAGCAGCCCAGCATCAGTTTGCTTAAATACCGGAGCCACCGAAGACAGGAATCAGTCTCACCAAACTCAAACCACTGATGATGGCTGCAGCAAAGCAAGTCGAAACGCCTGGAATTTCTACTCCAATTAGACCACGGCCAATAAGCCCGGAAATGTTATCTCTCCATATTGACGCCGGCCGTGAAAGCCTTAAGCAGTTTTTTTTTTTAAATTTAATATTTTTAAATGTCCGATTTTGGAAATAAGGCGTGGTATTTATAACATCACAAGTGATGTACTTTTGCGCGCTAAATGTTTAATCTTCGTTGTAAACCGCGTTGCCAGATCATGATAATTTGCGCTATGCGCTTGCAGTGAATAGCATTTCATCACTTGTGACGTCATGAGCAGAAGCGTAAAACATGAATTCCAATCTGAGCACCGATTAAAATAATGGTAAGAAATGTTAAACTTTGTCAAATTTTTCAAAAAATGGTTAAATTCTATGTTTTTAAGCATGCTTTTTTAGAAAAAATACTTTTAACGGAAACAATCCAACTGCTCGTATTGAAAAATGACTAATTTGCGATACCTCGCCAGAAAAGACAACCACAAGCTCCAATTCAAGGCTTTCATCACTTGTAACGTTAAAGGATAAAACATTTTGTTTTAGAAATCTGGCATAAAAAATAAATAAAAAATAAAACTTTGGAAAATAAAAATATTTTCTGGTTCCATGTTATTATATGTTTTTGCTTATTATATCAATTTTAGAAACCAAAAGTAGTACTTTCGACTGAAGGAAACACCTATCCTATATCTTCGAATTTCCCAAATCGCTAGACTGACTCCATTTGCTGAAAAATGACTCATTTTGGAAGGTCACAATGACCTCCTTGATCTGTCATCCAGACGACCCCGAATTCACTGTGCCTCCGAAACACATGAATTATTTCCATTGCAAATTTGACTTGATTCAAGGTTACGTTTGTTACGGGGTCACTAGTACTTTTCAAGCAATTTTTTTCAATTTAAGTAAATTATATTTCTCGTTGAAACTATAACATGCTTACTTACTTTGTAATCAATAATTTATTTTTAAAATTTTAAAATATTGCTTACTTTTTTTAAAAATTCAATACATTTGGGAAAATTTCAATTTTTAAAAATTTTTAAGGTTTTTTTGTTTTTAAACTAATATAAAAAAAGCTTTTTGCTAAACGATCACAATCATCATCTCTAAAAATCTGTGCATTCATTTGCTTTTGTGTTTACTAGAAAATTTTCCGTGATCAATTACGTAAAAAATCGTAATTTTTTTGAAAAAAATTTGGTTTTTAAAGGTATAACATGCTCTAAACATTTGAGTAATTTATAAAATGCTTATCCAATGGACATTTGTGTTAAATATAGTATCCTAATTGCAAAGATTATTACTTTAAAGCTGTATCTTTATTAGAAAAAAATCCTTAGGGATTCTTATGACACGAAAACACACACACACACAAAAAAAAAAAAAAAAAAAAAAAACGATCATCGAGAAAAATCAAGTTAAAGTTTTCTTTTTGCATAAGAACACATAGCGAGCATGACCTAAAACCACTCATAACTTTTTCAATATTTGAACTAAAGCAATGAAACTTTTCCCCTGTGTTTAGACTAGTGTTTAGTTTAGAAATAAGCAATAAACATTTTTTTTGATCGTTTGGTCATTTTTGAGGTACTGTAACACCTTAATTGCACATTGCTAAGATTTATATATTCATGTTCATTGCTAAAACCGTGAAGATATCTTTTTACTTCCTTTTACAAAAAAGGAAGTATTGTATTCGCGAAAAAATTTTCACTCAAAAATCGGCCTTAATTTTCATTTTGCTCACCGCCGAATGAATGTTAAGTTTATTTTTCAACCCGACCACACGTGGATATATGCTTAGGAACGTACAGACACCCGAAATATCCATTTTGACGATCCCCGATTTAATTACAACGAGTTTTCTCGTGACGTCTGTATGTACGTATGTATGTGCCTATGTGTGTATGTATGTCGCATAACTCAAGAACGGAATGTCCTATAAAGTTGAAATTTGGTACGTAGACTCCTACTGGGGTCTAGTTGTGCACCTTCCCTTTTGGTTGCATTCGGGTGTTTTTAAAGGGGTCTTTTGCCCCTTTTTGGGGGGAAATCATTGTTAATTTCGATGTAAACACAAGTGGTGTTATTTGCGGACACTTGGCGATATATCGCCAGTCTTTTGGTCGCCAAGTTTTGTCGCCAACTTGGCGACAAATTTGGCGATTTTTTTTTTATTTTTATTTTTTTTTTTTTTTTTAAATCTGGTTTTAATTTGGCCACTGTTGGTGATATTTAAAGAGTAAACTATTGAATCACATTAAAACTGCCAAAAATGAGAAATGATATTAAATTGGTGTAAAAGGAAGTCATGTGATGCACACATCAGCTCGGTTGGAAAGCCTTCATGTGCTATTTTAATCCAATAGCCATTCATTAGAACAAGGTAAACTGAATTTAGAAATGTGCACGCAATTCATTCCCTAAAAAACATTCACTGATACTAGACCATTCATCTTTTACAGATTTCGAGGATTCTGTGACCTTCAAGAAAATCAACCATTGCTGCAAGCAAAGTTTTTCAAGGCACTTGCATTTATGTTACTAACAAGTTTTTGGCTTTTGTAAAAATAAATGTTTTATGTACTGGTGAATTGACTAATAAATTATAGTTTTTAATAACACGCTTTTATTAGCTTCACCTGTATGTATGTATGTATGTATCTTGTAAGGGAATCTTGCAGCTCAAATTTCGCCCACTTCCTGCGATCGGATTCTTTTGAAATTCGGCACGCGACCTCAGACCCGATGACAATGCAATATTCTATAATCAAATCAATTAATTAACTCTTTTAATTGTGAGTTTCCTCCAATTTTAATCAATATTTTGGCATAAATCCAACAATGTGAAAAAGGAAAAATGTAAAAAAATACGTTAAAAAATGCTCGCAAAAAGTATTTAAAAATACCTACAGAAACCTTTAATTTTTCTGTATCAGACAAAATTTGTTCCAATGTTCCAAGGTAATTAGAACATGAAATATAATTGTTTTTAACTAATTTCATGCCAAAATTTAGGTGAGCCTTCGATTGGAAATTCATTGCTGATCAGACCATTGTTGAACAAAACTTTTATTCAAATGCATCTCAAATTTTCAGAGTAATATAAATATGATTTCCGTAAACATACATCGATGACTCACAGTAGCTTCCCATCGGGGTGCCCTTGTCTTAACTTTAAGATATTACCTCGCACTCGTTTTATAAATAATTTCGTCACCTGATAATTCTCCAACATAAGACTAAAAAACAGAAAAATAAAATAATAGTTTAAAAAACTAAAAAAAAAAACACGCTTTCATAGCAAAATGAACTAAAAAGTGAAAAATAATCTTTGGATGATAGTAGTTGACCAATCACTTAATTTTAATGCAATACAAAAAAGCGTGGGGGGCTTCTTATCAGTTGTCTTGAATTTCTTCCATTTGTTGTCCAAGCAAAAATGTAAATAGACAGCACCCCACGCTTTTTTGTATTACATTAAAATTAAGTGATTGGTCAACTACTATCATCCAAAGATTATGTTTCACTTTTTAGTTCATTTTGCTACGAAAGCGTGTTTTTTTTTTAGTTTTTTAAACTATTATTTTATTAAGTATGTATCTGGTTTCTAAATCGTGAAACGACAATAACAGGCAATTAAAATAAACAAGTGTCTCTCAAAATCTAATTCCTAAAACTACACCCTTGTGGGAATTAATGGAATCAGGTTGGGAATTTTTAATTTTCTAATTTTTTAGGTTCTTCAATCTTTGTTTATAACAGCTACCAGTTGATTAGGCGCTATAACCTCACGCTTTCCCCCCCCCCCATAAATAGTGTGTTTTGTTTAAGTGTTATAAATTTCTACATGTTTTTGCTGTTTTTTCTCAATCCGGTCACTTTTTCTCTTTTTGTTAGCCTTGGATATTTCTATACGGAAGAGGCAGCCATTGTGACATTAAGTGAAAATCTGATTGCACAACAAAAGAAAATATGATTACTGCTTCGCTAAAAACAGGTTTAGAGATCAAGAATTCAAAGAAAAGTGCAAAACTCTATAGCCAGTAGAATAAAAATGGTGCAGGACAAAAAAAAAAAAAAAAAAAAAAGAGGGGGAAGGGCATACTCAGTGATGATTTTATAATTAAATGACGTAAATAAAGGTAATTTTGTAAAAAAATGACTTGATTCCACTAATTTTCACAGTGGTGTAGTTGCCTCGTGCGAAGCACTCGACGGAAGGATTTAAAAACCCGGTTATTAAGTAATTTTTAGGAACAGCAAAAATTTTATTTGTTCATTTGTTTTAGCTGATATCGGGAAAAAAACATCTTTAAAAGGATGTCTTATTTTCGAAATAAGATGAGGTACTAAAGAATTTATGGCGCACCCACAAAAAACACATTTAAGAAATAATGTATATGACACTGCAATTTATCGTGCTAAAGTACACCTTTTTTTTTTTTTGAGCAATCACGATTGCTCATTGTTCTCACTTGACTGTTTTTGGCGTCGTATAATTTTATTTTCGCACCGCCACCCTCCGCACCATCACCGTTGACCGGCTCCTCACGAAGCTGCTCCTATAGCGAAAGCCGTCTCCAGGCTGCATCCATGTCCTACACACACGCGCATACATACAAAACACACACACACGCACACATGCGCACACACACACGCATACATACAAAACACACACACACGCACACATGCGCACACACACACGCATACAGACACCTACACATACATGCCTGCACACATACACATACCCACATATCCCCCCCCACACACACATTCATTCACACAACTACCGACACACTTATGCCAGCACACAGACACAAACACACATGCCTACACACATACACATACCCCTACACACAAACACACATACTCCCTACACACAGACACACATACCCCCCCCCCACACACGCGTACATACACACACACTCGTGATTGCGAAAAACATAATTTGAATTCAAGATGTCAAAATTCAAATTAATTTATTTTTATCTCAATACAGAAACACAAAAGTGGTTTAAAATTCGGCCCCCAATGAGTAAAACGTGTTTCAGTTAAGTGTTTCAAAACTACTAAGAGGGGTAGGATGCAACCTGATTACTCGAAATCATATGGCAATGGGGTCAGGGTTCGTACTCGATTTCAGAAATAAAATGAATGAGTTTTGGAGGAGTTTGAAAGGAGTAAAATGAGTTTTTGAAGGAGTACTAATGGGCTGTCATTAAATAATGTCGCACTTATTTTCAACATATTTGACCCCTCCCCTTTTGTCACAAAGTGTCACACTTCACTAGTGGACACTCACATGTCACATTTTTTATAAACATATTGTTACAATAACTGTGTGATGTCAATTTTTGTCACCCTCTCTCTTCCCCTTGTCACAATTTCATGAGAACCTGACTTTTGCTCCAGAGAGTGTGGTGGAGGGGAAAACAATAATAATAAAACTTGAAAAATAGCCAAGCACGATTTAAGTACGTTTTACTTAACTTATGAAACGTCTTAGTCATCCAATAATATTTTCACCTTCAACTTTTATGACTTCTATCAATTTGTAAATCACATTTTTTTGAATATATATATATATATAAAAGAAATTACTACATTAAAATTGCCCTTGTGATGATGTTAAGTTGTCGATCGAAGTAAAGTTACTGTCATAAAGGAAGATTATGTAGTCTTGAACCAAAAGAGAAGGAGTTTTGAAGGAGTTAAAACCAAAATAAAGGAGTTTGAAGGGCCCTTCAAAAAAATTTCCTAAATGAAGGAGTATTGGAGGAGTTTTGAAGGAGAGGACGAACCCCGAGTATCGGAAATGATTTCAAAACCCGAGAAATTTTTGATATGCCGGTATTCCAGACTGTTCGGTGTCCCATGAGCCGAAAATGTGAGGTGTGCATTGAAGCCGGTGGAAAAAACCTCAAACACTTACTGTACCCATGTACCTTTTGCTGTTTTGAATGGAAGTTAAAACGATTTTTCACTTTCTTTCTTTCTTTATGATGCTTCTGTGTATACTGTTACGGATTCGCTGAGACTTCCACTTTCTTGAAAGGACGACACAGTTCTTGAGAAAAACACAGGAAATTTATTTACACTAATAACAGGAAAGATCGTTAACAACTGCTAAATTAATCATCAGCAATTAAGCAAATATCACTCAACACCGTAAACTCAACGGTTACACACGTATTTACGTCCAAATACGAAAAACAACACAGCGAAATGTCTCGCAATAAACAAAGCTAATACACTCTCAGTACAAATTCTCAATCGAAACTGACTTTTCATCATTCGTAACGGCTTTTTATACACACCGAAAGAGACCTCTCAACTATTTCAGAAAATGCTACACCGTTCTACACTTTCTTATTTCTTTCCACTCACAAATTTTATCATTCAGAAATGAGGGGACCGTATACTTCGGCCGAATGTACGGGGGCTGTATATTCATTACCAGAAACTTTTTACAGGTTACGTTGCTACAATAATTTAAGATGAAAGATAATTTAGTAAACGCCTAATTTAGCCAGATTACGACAAATTGATCACAAAAATAATTGCTATTTACAGAATTTGTAACAATACATTGTTAAGCCTTGCAAATAGTTTATATAAAGTTATATTTTGAGCCGCGTGTGTCGGCATCCCTGTTGTCAAGGCAACAATAGCTTTGGTTTAAAACTGGCTTGTTCGGAAGATTTGGAGAGCAGAGTTGGCAATGTTGAAAGAGCAAATAAAATTATTATCCTGTTAACCATATAACTATACTCGACGTTAAATCCCGGTTATCACAAATTTGCCATTTCAACTGCGCTTGCGCGTGGACTTTGCTGATTTCGAAACTCTTGCTCAAACTAATGAAAAACGTTTAAATTTGTTAATATGAGATGAGAACAGATAAAAATTAGAAATTACAAAGCTTTCTTTAATTTAGTTTTTACGCCTCGGTAAAAATTGAGTTTTGCGTCCTAATTATTAATGGATACGGAGTTTGATTTTTCTATCAAACAAAGGTCTTTTTCAGCGCCAAATTTTTAACCTCAGAAGAGTGTACTCGAACTGTAGCATCACTTCCAATACAAAGCCGAACCCTCAACCTAAATACAAATGTATAATATTAAGCTGTTTACGCCTAACGTAAAATATCCGCAAAAGACGGATATTTGTAATATTCAGATCATTTTTGAATTACATAACTTGTTTTACGTTTACGTTAAATAAATTTTTCCAAACCAATAAATATTGAAGTGTCATTTTTCTCTTTTCTTTATAAAGATTATATCAGTTATTCACATCCATAATTTCATATAATGTATCCCGAAATTGCTGTGAAAATACTCTAATCGCATTCATTAATTTGTTGGGACTCTAGCACAGCCTAAATATAAACAAGCAACACGAAATCTTAAAACAGAAAGCCCAAAAAGCAACACGAAATCTTAAAACAGAAAGCCCAAAAAGCAAAGTCCGTGCGCAAGCGCAGTTGAAATGGCAAATTTGTGATAACCGGGATTTAACGTCGAGTTATAACTATGGAGTCCAGTCTTTTGCGAGTGTTTTTAAGTATAGCTGTAAGTTTTTAGTATAATTTCAATAAGGTATGAGAATGCAACATACATTACCGCTTCAGGATGGCATTTCTAGCCCTACATTGCTACATGGTTTCGAACCGTCGGGATGCTCCCTACCCCTCTTAGAAGTTCTGAAACGTTCAACTGAAACACTCTGTATATTCATGGTAATTTGGATCAGGAATCAACTGGGAAACATTTTTCACTCACAAACTATATTTTTTGACACATATAATGTTCAATGTAATGTTGACACATATAATGGAACAATGCTTTCGCATTATTAACTGGAAGCTTTACTCGACGTTAAATCCCGGTTATCACAAGTTTGCCATTTCAACTGCGCTTGCGCGCGGACTTTGCCGATTTCAAAAATTTTGCTCAAACTAATTAAAAACGTTTTAAATTTGTTAATAAATATGAGATAACAACAGATAAAAATTAGAAATTACAAAGTTTTCTTTGATTTATTTTTTAGGTCTCGTAAAGATTGAGTTTTGCGTCTTAATTATGAATGGATTCGGAGTCTGATTTTTCTATCAAACAAATACCCTTTTCAGGGCCAAATTTTTAACCTCAGAAGAGCGTACTCGAATTGCAGCATCACTTCTAATACAAAGCCGAACCCTCAACCTAAATACAAATGTATAATACTAAGCTATTTACGCCTAACGTAAAATATCCGCAGAAGACGGATATCTGCACTCATATTCCAATCATTTTTGAAGTACATAACATGTTTTACGTTTACGTGAAGTAAGTATTTCCAAACCAATAAATATTGAAGTGTCATTTTTCTCTTTTCATTATAAAGATTATCAGTTATTCATATCCGTAGTTACATATAGTGTATCCCGAAATCGCTCTGAAAATATTCTAATCGCATTCATTAATTTGTTGGGACTCTAGCTCAATCTAAATATAAACAACACGAAATCTTAAAACAGAAAGTTCAAAAAGCTAAGTCCGTGCGCAAGCGCAGTTGAAATGGAAAATTTGTGATAACCAGGATTTAACGTCTAGTGGAAGCTCTTACCAATTGAGCTACTGTGTCGCCATCTTAGGATGCTGTACACTAAAGCAACGCATGATAAAGCAACACAACTGATTGAATTCTTCGCTTCAACTTAGTCGAAATAGTTTTAAAAGGTTGAGGGCCACAGTACCATTCAAACATTTTTTTTTAAATTTAAGTAAATTTTATATTTCTTTGAAACCATAACATACATACTTATTTCTTAATCAATAATTTATTTTCAAAATTTAAAAATATTGCCTACTTTTTTAAAAATTCAAAAAATTGAAGAAAATTTCAATTTTTTGAAATTTCCAAGGCTTTTATATTTTTGCACTAATTAAAAAATTTCTTTTTGCTAAACGATCACTATAATCATCTCTAAACATCTGTGCATTCATTTGCTTATGAGTTTATTAGAACATTTTCTGTGATTAATTATGTAAAAAATCAAAGTTTTTTTTTAAAATTACTTTTTAAAGGTTTAACATGTTCTAAACATTTGAGTAATTTATAAAATACTTATCCAATGCACAGTTTTGTCAAATATGTTATCCCAATTGCGAAAAGTATTACTTTAAAGCATCTTAAAAGTATCTTTAATAGAAAAAAATCCTTAGGGATTCTAATGACATGAAAACACAAAAATACCATCATCGAGAAAAAGCAGTTTTAAGTTTTTCTTTTGCCTAACCAGGAAACATCACGAGTTCAGTAATCATGAAAAAAGTTAAAAATGGTCGCATTCGAAAGAGTATCTTTAGAAAAAAATTTGACTCAAATATTGTGTGCCCTCGTCCTTTTGTTTTTGAGATATGGGGGGTCAAAGTCTGTCGAAATCTTACGAAAATTCGCCAAATTTAAAGACTTGGCAAAAAAGGAAAATACCACGTGATTTCATCGCCTGCGTCTAGCAAGACTCTCATTTCCATTCCTGGTCATCTGCAAAGCGTGTAAACGATGTTTTGAATTAACCCTTTACTTGTGTGGGTAAAATTAAAAAGTAACTATGAAGCCTGTGAAATGGAAACTAGAGAGCTTTATCCAGAGGAGCTACAACTTTGTAACGAAATTGAACGTAGGATTTAACTTTGTAATCGTGATAATAATGCATTTCAGAATTTAAGTGCATTTCAAGTGTGTTTTACTTAACTAATTTAAGTTTGTACTCTTGTAATGAAATGTGTTGTAAGTAATTAATAATTATGTACGAGAATTAATATGAATAAGTAAAAAAAAAACATGCTTATTAAAGCTTATATATTGAAAATAAAATGGATAGTTTTTGATGTTGAAAGAACATGATCATGGATTGTAGTATCCCAGCTCTTATTTATTTTTTCAAAAGTTATTATCATTCATGAAGTTTTATTGTCTGACCACTGCTAGCGAAAATGTTTAATTTTTAACTTAAAATCGAAAAAAATAATAATTAAAAAAAAGAAAACAACGGATAGTAAATGTCAAAAATTTGCACAGCAAAACTAACGATGTCAGAAATTACTTCATAACAGATTCTTATCAAAAATTTTATAGTCGACGTTCATTACAACAACCCCTGTAGTTCGAAAAAGTCTGTCACTGCAATTGAAAGTCGCTATAACGTAAATGCACATCATATTGCATGTTATTTAACCATTTTTAAAAATACTGAAGTCACTTTTACCAATCATGTTTCACGTTAAAAGGGAATTCAAATACAAGCAAAATAAAAATTAATACAGTTTTTTTTTTTTTTTATTTGACTTGTTAGAGGATTTACACATAACTTGAAAACGATACACATAACGAAAAACACACTGGAAATAACTGACAGAAATCGTTTTTTTTTTAATTTGAGAACATGGTTTGAAATCTTTAAAAATGTCGTTTTCTTCGTATTTAGATACTGTTGAAGACTTCAGATTTACGACTTTTCAAAAAAAAAAAAAAAAAAAAGACTTTAAAGTGTGTTTACCGTTTCTCTACGGTTATCATATTTTTTTAAACAGTTTCATCATCGAATAAACTCTTTCAGTGGAAATATTTCACTCGCAGAAGCATAAAAGTTTTAAACATCAGTTTTTTAACAGACAGTCTTAAGAATAACAAAAAATTCCATTGTTTTTACAATAAAATAAAACAAATATTTCGGGCTGTGGCGTTTTCCCCTATACAGTTGCACGTTAATATCCCGGAACACAAGCCCCTAAAAATTTCAATGCCGCAGTCTGTGCCACGACACCCCGCGCCATGGTAGTCACCCCGAGTAAAGAATTAATGCGATATTTCTCACGCGCTTTGGTGGTGACCAAATATGGAAGTGAAATGTCTTGTCAGATGCAGATGTTGAATTCGTGCCGTACCTTCCATTTCTGAACAAAACTCCCTAAATTTGGCGACTTTACTAAAAATTTCGGCAATTTTTAAGACATCATATTTCGATAACGTGGTCACGAGGGCACGTAGTTTCAGTGCCATAAACATGTTTTCCAATGCTCTTTCGAATGCCACCAATTTGGAATTTTTTTGAATTTCCTTGATCGTGATGTTTCCTGGTAAGAACACATAGCGAGCATGGCCTAAAACCACTCATAACTTTTTCAATATTTGAACTAAAGCAATGAAAGTTTTCCCTTGTGTTCAGAACAGTTTTTAGTTTCGAAATAAGCAATAATTTTTTTTTTTTTGATCGTTTCGTCATTTTTAAAGTATTGTAACCCCTTAATTGCACCATTGCTAAGATTTATATATTCATGTTCATTGATAAAACCGTGAAGATCTGTTTTTCGGAAAGCCTTCATGTGCTATATTAATCCAATAGCCATTCATTAGAACAAGGTAAACTGAATTTAGAAATGTGCACGCAATTCATTCCCTAAAAAACATTCACTGATACTAGACCATTCATCTTTTACAGATTTCGAGGATTCTGTGACCTTCAAGAAAATCAACCATTGCTGCAAGCAAAGTTTTTCAAGGCACTTGCATTTATGTTACTAACAAGTTTTTGGCTTTTGTAAAAATAAATGTTTTATGTACTGGTGAATTGACTAATAAATTATAGTTTTTAATAACACGCTTTTATTAGCTTCACCTGTATGTATGTATGTATCTTGTAACGGAATCTTGCAACTCAAATTTCGCCCACTTCCTGCGATCGGATTCTTTTGAAATTCGGCACGCGACCTCAGACCCGATGACAATGCAATATTCTATAATCAAATTAATTAATTATCTCTTTTAATTGTTAGTTTCCTCCAATTTTAATCAATATTTTGGCATAAATCCAACAATGTAAAAAAGGAAAAATTTTAAAAAATACATTAAAAAATGCTCGCAAAAAGTATTTAAAAATACCTACAGAAACCATTAATTTTTCTGTGTCAGACAAAATTTCTTCCAATGTTCCAAGGTAATTAGAACATGAAATATAATTGTTTTTAACTAATTTCATGCCAAAATTTAGGTGAGCCTTCAATTGGAAATTCATTGCTGATCAGACCATTGTTGAACAAAACTTTTATTCGCAACTCCAACGAACTATAGGGGGCACTGCAGTCACTGTCTAATGGCCGACTTAAAAACTAAAACAAACGCATGTGGTAAGAAGAAAATGCTAAAAGTGTTGTGATTTTTGTTCGTATGTATGATTTTTTCGCTTTATTCATTTGAAAAGATTTTTCAAAGTCTTTTGGTTATTCTGACCCATATAGAAAGAGATTAGAAACCAAAAAGTATTACGAAAGTAAACAATTAATGCAGAACACACAGTAAGTTGTTCTGAAGCAGCCATTTTCACGATGTTGAATTCGGAATTCATAAATTTTTGGTTCGCTTCGAACGGCATTCTCATTTTGTACCGTTTTTTCTATACATTAGTACATATTAAGTTCAGTTTCGTGACATTTCCAGCATTTGTTGACATTTTTGTCACATAGTGCACATACGTGGCAGACTGTCAAGAGTAACGTTTAACACTAGATAATTTATTTCTTTGACTATATGATTGGATATCCAAAGGAATCATGCATTTAATTCATAAGTCATGGAAATGATTTACCTGATATGCGAAATCTTGTCAAGATACATTATTCTTTCACACAATTTCAAAACCATAACCCTATAAACAGATTTTTGGCGAACTTTTATTTTTTATTGTTCAAATTCTTAACGTTCTTTCTGGATTTTTCAATCTGTTCTGCGATAAATATTTTCAAGAAAATTTATTTGCATACTGTCTATTTCAGTAGGATACTGTAGTAACAAAGGTTATTTAAATCATTTATGTGGAATTAGGTTAAGGAAAAGTGTCCAGTCAATGTTGTTAAGTTTTTTTTTTTTTTTTCATCGAATTGAAAAACTGATATTTATTCAAATTCACTTAGAACAAAATAAATAAAATGTGTACTCACAGTTTATATATGGTGGTAGTTTTCTTTTCAGTTGATTGACCATTATTTCTTTTTACTTATCGAATTCTGTAATCTTACTATCATTTTATTCCACTCATGATAAAAATTAAAAATGGTTTAACTAAAAACGCGAAATCTCGCCAAGGCTACTTTGCTCGCACTATACTAAAACTATAACCCTAAACAAATTTGGCGAAACCTTTCAGCTGAGAATAAAAGGAATAAAGTAAATTCTTTCTCGGTTAAACATTTTTCATTTTGTTCTACGATAATAAATTCAAGAAAATATTTTGCATACTGTCCATTCCAACTAAATGCTGCTGTAAAATATGATTAGTTAAATTAATTTAAGATTAAAAAAACTCATATTCTTACAAATTCATACAAAACAATAAAAATTTTACCTTCTATAACGTTATCCAATTTTGTTTATCCAGAGTTTTCTTGCTTACGCTTCCACCATTTAATACTTTTTTGAAAGAAATAAGGAAAACTAACATTATTTTGAGAAGCTCGAGAATACTACTAAGGGACGAATTAATTTCTGTAGCTGAAAGCAAACTAAGACTCATCGATTGCGTTAATAAATACTCAGAACAAACTGCCTGTGTTTACGTCAACAGACACACGTGGAACGCAACGTGGCAATGTTTTAGTTTCATTTGCAGTTTTGTAAATCACCGCAAGGTAGCGTATTCGAGCGCTCTAGTTCCGAATTCAAATGCATCTCAAATTTTCAAAGTAATATAAATATGATATCATTTCATCATTTTTGAGGTACTGTAAACCCTTAAACCGCGATTCTTACCATGCTCAAATCAAAATCTTGTTTCCTGATTTTAACAACAACAGAGTTGTAGTGTAGACTCCTGCAATGAGTGTAGATTACATTGTAATGGACATTCGGATTAGAATTCTGCTCAAGAAAATACTTCAGGAAAACGATATTTTTCGTCCCCCGGGGATTCAAACTCAAGCCCTGCGCATTATCAGCACGACGTGCTGACCTACTGAGTCACAGTGCATCCACTTCGGGATGCTATGTATTAAGTCCTTCGTAATAAAAAAAAAACTAAATAAATCGTTTTTTTCTTTTCTTTTTGGACAAAACAACCAAAATATGCAATTTCTGTTGTTTTTTTTTTCGTCGAAAGCGGTGAAAAACTCTTTTTAGATGACACCTTCGAGAAACTACATGATGACAGGGATTTTTCAATTGGTTTACTTTATTTTTCACCGACATTTAAATTTTTCCCCTCTTTATCAATGGGTAAGGTTGAAACTGAAAAACAGGAAGGAGGAAATTTTAAATGTCGGCGTAAAGTAGGAGAAACTTTTCAATGGACAGCTTTTGTTTTATTCAGCTTATGTGAACAATAGTTACCAATATACTTCTGAGTGAAATGAATTAACGAACATCAAAACCGTCACAACTCTGGTATGAAACATGAGTGTTCTGCAGTGTGCAGGTAAAAGGCAGTAACTGAAAATTTTTCATTTTTCAAATTTTTTTTTTTGCATTTTTGCCGTCTACTGTACTTTATCTTTACTGTACAAGCTCGCTTATTTGATTTCGTTGAAAAAAAGGCGCGAAAAAAAAAAACGTCTAATTCCAACATTTTCCTATTGTTAGTATTGTTGAATCCACCACACAATTCAACTATATCGAAAACTCATTTCTGCAGATACTGCCGTTTACCTGCACACGGCAGTATTATAGCGAGTATGCATGGAAATCTATCGGAGAATTTTTCATTGAATATGCATGTCAAAGGAGCTAGGCTGTTATAGCCCACCGTCCAATCCGAGTTAGCCGTCTGACAGATTCTTTAGCCGAAATCGGAACACATGCATTTATTTGAGAAAGCTCTTGCTATAATCCCTTATTTTCGTTATACAAATACAAATACAAAAGTGACGACCAGCAACAGGCTCTGGGCCCAGCTAGGCTGGTCCTAGTCAATTTACAATCCCCAGTGAAGATCAATGGCCCTCTTAAAACTATCTACTCCCCTGCTCATTACCACCTCTTCCGGTAAGCTGTTCCAAGGTTCCACTACCCTGCTATAATAATAATTTTTCCTAATATCCGTGTTAGCCTGAGATTTAAATAGCTTAAAACAATGACCCCTTGTCCTGTTTTCAGTGCTAAACTTCAGCCCCGTAACATCTTTCGTTTTAAGAAATTTAAACAGCTGAATCGTGTCCCCTCGGTCTCTTCTTTGCTCAAGACAATTTTTAACCTTCTAAGCCTGGAATCATAGTCTAAGTGAGAAAGTCCATTTATTAGTTTTGTAGCCCGCCTTTGAACCCTTTCCAATACATTAATGTCTTTCTTAAGATAAGGAGACCAAAACTGAACAGCATATTTCAAATGAGGTCTTACCAAACTATATAAGGGCAGAAGAACTTCTTTAAAAGTGTACTGTACCTGCCAGGGCGATGCTTATAGGTGATGCTTTTACGGTATCCAAGTGTACACAAGGTCAAGAGACCTAACGATTAAAATCCACTTCTCTGCTAAAGTCAAGTTATTATAGAAACTGGTACAGTCTGCCCACGGATGATATGAAATTTGCAAACGTCCAGTTAAGACGAGTCCATCACGATGAGAGGGAAAAGTACTAATTTGATCAGCTGTGTTCGTCAATTCAATTTGACTCCGCTTAGTTTAAAGGCTAATACACGTCTGCAAAAGCTGACACCCCTGAAAACGAATAGATGCGCCCATTTCCACCTGTAAACCGGATGTTAGCCTTTTCATCTCTTCGGTGGTCAGACTGTAGGCTGTTACTGTAATATCTTTTAAGTGAGAAAGATTGGAGTTTTAGAGTTAGAACAGTAAACATTTTGGGGTTAGCATGGAAAAGGTTGGAAACTTCAAGCTTAAAAAACCTAATAAAACAGTCATTTTTTGTGGGGTGAAGAAAGAACGCATTGTAAAAAAAAAAAAAAACTATAAACTTTAAGAGTAGCAGTAAAAAAGTTTTTCGCAATACAATCAGGATTTTTTTTTTTTTTTTTTTGCTTTTGCGGTGAAGATGACTGATTAGGAAAAGCTTTACATAAAAAATCCTCAAACATTTTATGAAATAACTATAGTTGGGGCAAACCTAACCTGGCAACGTCGTAATACTATAATTAGGATCTGCGTAGCCTTCATAATGCTGCCAAGTTAGGCTTGTCCCAAATGTAGGAGTTGCTTCGATACACTAAAACAAAACGCGGCAGCTGCTTGGAATCCCGCAAAACCTTTTGTAATTTGTTTTATAAAATAGACATGCAAAGGTTTTTATTTATTTTATTTACATGTGTACTTTTTTTACACGTACAAAACTTTTTAAAATGTATAACCATTATCTATCGTAATCTGAAAACATACGAACTTTATTCGGGAAAACTACTTCAAAATCGCTTTCGTCAATTGAATATACAGTAAAACTAAAATTATCCGAACTTCGAATATACGAGTTGCTTTTCATCCGAATTGCTTTCAGAATTTCAGAAGAAAATATTCAAGAAGGAAGCGTACTGTGATTTGAAAAATCTGTACCTCAAAGCCAAAAGGACGAATAATAATTTTACAGGAGAGAGAAAAAACTTTTTCTGGCTCAAGCAAAGGATGGTAGGCACGCTCTTTTAACCCTGTAAAAAATTGAAAAAAAAAAAAAAAACATTCACATGGCTCGATGCGGAATAGGCTTCTACATGAAAATCGCAACTTTTGGACTTACGTCCTTCTGGCTCTGAGGTACAGAAATAATGATTTCGTTTACACATTCTTTTGTTCAACCCGTCGCGAAGCTCACAGGGGGAACATTATTGGGACGATGAATAACGGTCTCATGGGGCAGTTCTATACTCCTGTTTGTGAAAATTGCAACACCACGAATGACTTACACGAGTGAGCTGAAAATTGCAAGAAATGTAAAGTAGGGCATGATATGCAAATGATTCGAATTGCAGACCGGTCACACATGCGTATGCTGAGCAGCGCCCTCTGAGCGGCGACCGAACCGAATATAAATAGACGGCTGTAGCGAGGCGTGTGTGATTATCGGTGGTTATACTCGTATGCTAGAGTAAACCTTAACTGAATCTTTACTATGCCCCTTCGACGAAAGAAAGCGAAAATTGAGCAAATTTCGGAGTTTGAAAGGGGCAGAATCGTCGGCCTTCGTGAAGCTGGATTGTCTTATCGTGCAGTAGCCACTCGTGTGCAGTGTAACAGCAGCACAATCATGCGTGTTTGAAAGCAGTGGACGGACGAGGGTCGGACAGCTCGGAAATCCGGGAGTGGACCCCGAAATGTGACGTCAGTTCGCGATGACAGACACCTGGTGCGTATAGCGCTAACGAACCGCACAGCTTCTTCTAGACAATTGGCAGCACAGTGGTCAACAGCTACAGGTTTTTCATTGTGTGCTTCATCAATTCGGATACGTCTGCTGAAGCGTAATCTGCGCGCAAAGATTCCTTTATACAGGATTCCTCTGACGCAAAATCATCGCCGCCTGTGGCTACAGTGGGCCAATGTGCATAGGAGCTGGCGTGCTGATTGGCAGCAGGTCGTCTTTTCTGACGAATCCGACTTCAATTTGTGGCAATATGATGGCCGAGTTTGCGTCAGGCGCTATGCCGGTGAACGGCACATTCCGGAGTGAATTATCGAACGCCACAGTGGACGAACACGCGGAGTTATGGTTTATTGTGCCATAGTATATCATAGACGATCACAATTGCTACGAATTGTGGGCAATTTGAACAGTACCCGATACATAAACGAAGTTTCACAGCCCCAAGCTATTCCTTTCCTGCAAGGATTGCCAGGAGCTGTATTCCAGCAGGATAATGCCCGTCCACGTGTCGCCAGGTCTGTCAAATCCTACCTTGATTCGCAGCAGGTACAGCTTCTTCCTTGGCCTGCATATTTCCCGGATACGTCACCGTTGAACATGTGTGGGATTTCGTTGGGCGGCGTTTCGCTCGTGATCCTTGTCCTGTTGCTTCGACAGACGAACTTTGGTTGCGCATACAAACAATATGGAATACTCTTCCGCAGGCAGATATTCAAACTTTGTTTCACTCCATGCCGAGTCGTGTAGCAGCTCTTATTGAGGCGTGTGGTGGCCACACAAAATACTAATTTCTATCTCTTTTTATTATTTGTTTGGTTTGAAAATGTAATCATTTATTTGTACCATTACCACTCAACTGTGTATTAAGTTTCATTCAACTATGATGCTTCCTTCAGGTGTTGCAATTTTCACAAACAGGAGTGTATTATTGACTTCTAAAGTAAAAATATACCACATAATTTATCTCAATCATGGGCTTAATAATGAGGCAAAATATTAAGTTTTATAAAACAGACAACACTATAATCTGTGTGTTATCCGATTCACGCCCAGAAAACAGAAGGTGCAAACTTCCACGAGAGCAAAATTTCGAAAGATTACTCGTAAATGTAAAATTTTGAGTAGCAATTTAACTTTTGTTGAACACACCTGAGAGCACAAGTTGCCTGTAAAGGCAGTTGTACTCGTATGAGAATCTGAAATTTCTATATTCCAATTGTTTCTCTCGGTCCACCTGTAACTACATTAATTATTTTAATTAATGTTTAATACGTACGTCATAAACAGTATACGTGTAATCAGAAAAGTATTAAAAACTCGCTTTAAACCTAAAAATACCGTTTTTGAGATTTTTTTCCTTACAAAACCTGCTTTTTGCTAACTCAGGATAGAAAAGAAATTTCAAATCTGTTCCTGTCAGAATCAGACAAACGTAAGTCACATAATCGCTACTTTAACTTTACGAGAGAGAGGGAAAGGTTTGTTTGGCGCGTGTAAAGGATGGGACGTGTGGTCTTTTAACACTGGCAAATTATTGCGGAAGGTTTTTCTTTTTAGAATAACGTTCACATGGCTAGGTGCGGAGTAGGATTCTATATACGAGGGCAGTTCGGAAAGTAATCGCCGTTTGGGCTGTGTTGCCAGATGGTCAAATCCAGATTTCCCCAATTCCCTTTCAACTTTCCCCCCAAAAGCGATGTTTTCTATCAAAATTCCCCAAATTAAAAAATTATTTTTCCCCTAATATTTTCAATATTTTTTCCTAATATTTTCCTAATATATTCCTAATATTTTCAATTATTTTCAATATTTTTCATAAAATGAATCGACTCCCTCTAATATTTTTGTCTCTTGGAATTTCCCCCCCCCCCCTCCCGAATAGCCGAATTTTCTTATAAAATTCCCCAACTTTTTTTTTCTTCCCATTTTCTCTTTTTTTTTTTGTCTTCTTTATCTTTATCTTTACTAATAATAAAGCTGAAGGTCTCTCTGTCTGGATATCGTTAGGATCTCTGCATAGGCGGATTTAGGACTGAGTTCCTGGGGGGGGCAGGATTGTTTTTTTTTTTTTTTTTGGAGCAACATTTTTAATTGCCCCCCCCCCCCCATGTTTTTGTCTGTTTTCTGTGATGCGTAAAGCCATTCTTTACTTTCTTATGTGTCGTTTTCATTAGTGTGTAAGCATGCTGTCCTTTTTAAATTGACCTTAAAAGAGAGGGGGCTGATATTAAGAGAGTAATGCAGTGCTCCCTTTTAAGTGGGATATAGAATATCTCCAGTTTTGGGGGGTCCGAGGGTTACACCCCGGAGGAAATTATCTAAAATGGATATAAAATTCTGCATTTTGAAGTCTTATAAGGGTTAATTGGAGATAATAGGCAAATATTTTTTTTTTTTAAGTTTTACGCTTTAAAAGTGCTTTGTGATGCAAGTTAATACTTTAAAAGAAATGGTGCACAGATTTAGAGAATAGGTATCAAGAGAGTAACATACTACCCATTTGAACAATTCTTAATTTATACACTTGATAAGAAATAAAATTGAAGCACACTTTGCTTAGGAGTTTCAAAGACTTGTCTAATTATTTTCAAGGTTTCGTTGGTTAGATTGGGTTTTTGGTTCAAGAGCCCTTGTAGGCTATCTACGCCAATTCTTTGCAGGGATTTTAGAACCTATCAATAATTTGCACTTTCTAGTCTCTGAAATTGAGTAGTAGATTATACACTTGTACAGTATTGTTCAAACTTTGTAAGAAACGGTTATTTTAAGTTTAAAAGAAAAAATAAACTTGAATTTCCTATTCAAAAAAGAAAAAAAATCATGATTTTTTTGTTAAGATTTTGAGAGATAAGTTGTTACTATATAAACTCCTCCCAAAACTGGGGGGCATTGTCCCCTCCCCCCTATAAATCCACCCATGCTCTTTTGAACTATTCAAAAACGAAAAAATAATGATTTTTTTTTTAATTTTTGGAAGATGTGTGTTACTACATAAAGTCCTTCCAAAACTGGGGGGGGGGGCATTGCCCCCCTCTGACCCCCCATAAATCCGCCCATGGATCTCTGTGACGCGCATAGCGCCTAGACCGTTCGGCCGATTTTCATAAAATTTGGCAAAGAATTAGTTTGTAGCATAGGGATGTGCACCTTTAAGCAATTTTTCGAAAATTCGATTTTGTTCTTTTTCTATTCCAATTTTGAGAACATTTTCCCGAGCAAAATTATCATAAGATGGACGAGTAAATTACCAAGTTATCATAACGTGGAACCGTAACGTGGGCAAGCCATTTGGCGAGAAATTCATCATGCATTTTTTGTAAATATACAGGGGAACCAATAGACCTTTTAATTTTCTACTACGGGCAAAGCAGTGCGGGTGCCACAAGTCATAAATACAAGCGCCTGACCGAAAGATAAGAAATAACCAAACATTGTTTTCCTACTTGCATTTACTACTCTGCTTCTGTACGTACATTTAAACTATGATTTTTGCATATATTTATCCAAGAACATTCTTCATCACACTTATTTTTACCTTTTTCACCTATCAACTAGTTACTCAAGCAGAACAATAATGCGAATTCCGTAGCATAATATTCCACATAATGTGAATTCCATAAAGTTGGACAAAGCTAAAACAACTCTGTTTGACACAAACAATGTAACTTCTACTTCTTGACGTGAATTTAAATACGGAAAAAAAAATCTTTTTCCCCCGAGGTTTTTTTCCCCCAGGATTTCCCCAAGAAAAAAAAATTTCCCCATAGAATTCCCCTCAAAACACATTTCTTCAAAATTTCCCCAGAGAGCACCAGATTTCCCCAAAATGGGGAAATTTCCCCCAATCTGGCAACACTGCGTTTGGGCGTGGCGCTGGAAGTACTGTTCGGAGCGCCCTCAATCGAATGCACGAGCAATCTGTGATTCAGTAAGCTTCCAGTGGGAGAGTGAGAGTGTTGTAGGACCAAGCGTTTGCTAGTTATAGCGTAACAAAATGAGTGTCGCCATAGAAAGTCCCGCGAAATGTGAAACGCAAGGAGTGATAAGATTTCTTTCCGAAACAAACGTCGCGGCCTATTGAGTTCTGGGGTTGTGCTTCTGCACGATAACGCGCGCCTCACACTGCTGTAAGAACGCAAGAGCTGTTGAGAAATGTTCAAAAGGGATATGCTTCCCAATCCTCCCTACAGCCCAGACTTGGCTCCTTCTGATTGCCATCTGTTCACTGCAATGAAGAAGTGACTTGGGGGACAACATTTCGCTGACGACGAGAAACTTAAAAGCGCAGTGACACGTTGGCTTAAATCGCAGGCGGCCGCTTTTTATGCAGATGGAATTTAAAAATTGGTAAAACGGTACGACAAGTGCCTAAATAAATGGCGGCGACTACGTTGAAAAATAGAGGAGAGTTGTACCTTTGATATGTAAATAAATGTTTTTCCTCTGTTCTGGTTTGTCTTATTCGGAGGTTACTTTCTGAATCGCCCTCGTACAATGCACTAATAAACAGAAAATCGCAATTTTTGGACTTATTTTAGTCTGGCTCTGAGGTACAGAAATGTAAAAATATGGTACGCAGATTGCACATAAAGCAGTCCACTATTGCAATAATCTTTCATCAAAATTTGCTTTGAACTGTACCCAATAACAGATTTTTATTAAACAACACGCTCTCATATTGAGAAAATTATTTTCTACGATTAGGTCATCCACAATTCACGCAGAAGGTACGCAGACAAAATCGTTAAGGAAACTTAAAAGCACACTCCAGAAAAATTATTTCATTATGATAGCTGATGATAAAAATAGCAGGGTTCATACACCTGTGGTTTAAAAAAATATTCTGACTTTTCCAGTTTTTTTTAATGAAAATTTCAGGTTACTTGCTTCATTTAAAATTAAGCTCAAATAAAAATGTTCTTTAAAATGTAATAAAAATTGGTTAAAGTAACTTTTCCTCTTAGATTTTAAATTAAAAAAAAAAAAAATCCTGGGATTTTTTTTCTGTCGCAAAAATTTACGTTTTTTTAAGTTTTAAATTATTAAAATTGTCGACATTCGTTTATTACGTGTTGAAAATAAAATACTTTATTAAACCATGTTTAATGTATCTTTGATGTCATCTGTCATGCGTAATTAGGGTTTCCAATCCCGAAATCCCGATCCCGCGGGATATTTAGCGGGATTTTGCGCTCAATCTCGCGGGATTCTCAATCCCGCAAATTTCTACTTATTCAAGTGTTTTTCAGCATTTGCCGCTTGTAAAACGAGTATTTTCACAAGCATTATCTGAAGTTCGAATCTTCTTCCTCGTATATCTGCAAGAATAGCAAGAAAAACTGTGATATGACACTCATATGACAAACGATGGATTTACCATTTAAGAACACAATAAAAGTACAGTATAATTTTTTAGAATGAATTGGTACTCTCATTCGAAGTTTCAGTTTTCATACGTTCAGCAATAGAATAAATGCATAAAACGTATAAGCATTTTAGAAAATCATGACTAAAATTTAAAATCCAGTAAATTACGCTTTAGATAAAATGGAGAAAGTGTATATTATATTCCAAAACCGCTGGAGTAGCCTGAATGCAATGTTGCAGCACTTCCGTAAGCTTTAGTAATAGCACTCAAAACCTTTAAGTTACAAGAAGTGCACTCCAAAAAAAGAAAAAGACGACTTTAAAAGGGGCGACAGAAAGCTGTTTAAAACCCAGGATGACTCGCATGACAGTGCAGTAAGTTAAACTGCTCATGTTTTTGAAATTCTCTTTAAAGTGAGAGGTAAAATTAGCGAAAGTATCCATACACTTTAACTGAGACTGCGACTTGGTGAAATGGTGAAATCGAGCATTATTCACCCCTTGCTGTAATGATGCAAATTCACTCATACAATGACTAATGTTAATGAAGCAACAAGGGTATTTCCAATTCAAGTTAAATTGGATACAGTAAAACACATATCCCAGTAGGGTGCGCCTTATTTTTGAAGATGTTATTTTTTCATGAGGCACCCTCTCATTTTGTTCCTTTGGATGAAAAAAAAATTCACATACCTTAAAAGTAAAAATTGAATAATATTTAAAGATTGCTACCATTGCTGCAAAACTTGAAATCTTAACTTTTTTTTTTTGCATCGATTATTATAGTATTTATTTATGTTATCTTTTTGTCATTAACTTTAATTAGTAATAAATTAGATTGTTACTGACTTTGAAATTATTTCAAATTTTATTAAATCATGTTGATTAACTGTAGCTACAATCAACTCTCAACCTCTTAACGAACTGTTAGTTAGCAACTCAAAGAGACACAAGTTATCAGTTAAGAACTGAAAAAGAAAATTAAAAGAGTTCTATTTCAATAATCAAAAACAAAATTATTGGAATCCATCATTAGATTATTTGCTTGACCTTGCTCAAGCTGATGATACTTTCCGAAAGATTTCCCTTCCAGGCTAGAAATTATTTCTAACTGAAAGAAAACTAGGAGGACAAGGCGAAAATGGTAACAAATAAATCTCTATTTAAAAAGGCAGCAGAACTTGTGTGAAAAGAAGAAATTTTGAAAGAAAGAAAATCATGAAGAATCTGAATCAACTGAAGTGAAAGTATTTTTTTTTTTTTTTTTTAAATTTTTTTAGCCTCTGTTGTGACTGAATGTACAGTAAAACCCCTGTAATGCGGACACGAACAGGATAATTTTTTTTTGTCCACAATAGAGGGGTGTCCGCAGGACAGGGGTTTAATAATATTATTCGCATTGGAATCGGGGAAGTAAAAAATGCTCGTATATGTAGGGTGTCCGCCCTTGAGAGGTGTTTTTTAGGAAGAGTTTTACTGTACTTTGACTGATTCTGAAGAACAAGAATTTGCAATAAAGTTTATCTAGATTTGGTGTTTTGTTGTTGAAAAGCATTTTTACTTACAAGAAGGAAACTGTTGCTTCAAGTAATTTTATTTGACATCTACGTGTCATTTCTGAAGAAACAAACTCCAAATTGGTCTCTTTCTTAAAGAAACCTAAAAGAACAACTCCTCCAATGAAACACTGTACAGCAGATGTTGTAGAACTAAATCCAAAGGGAAAAAAATAGAGGATTTCATTACTAACATTCAGATTTTTCGCCATAAAGATCGCTTCATCAAGTTTTTTTGAAGATATATTATCAAATAGTTTGGATGATGAGTAGCAATCAGAAAAAGGCTTGTATATTTCACATTACTAAAAAGAAAGGGGAAAAAATTACAATATTGGTGAATGTACAAGACTGAAATTGTAAACCAATGATATGAATGGCGTTAGTGGAACTTTTGCATGATTTTTGTTTGACATTATTACACAGCATAGCAACCATGAAATGCTTATTATTTTTTTGTATGTATAGGAAATAAGTATTAGGGTTATGTTTCTACCTGAACCAACCCAATTTCATGTTGATGTCAAATATTGCGATAGAAAATTGGGAATATATTTATTTTTTCACAATGAACGTAATTTTAATCGCTAGTAGCAACCTCTAAATTTTGTTCAAATTCTATGAAACTTTTAAGTGGGTGTTTTTTTTATCAAAAGGAAGCAATTAAAGGGGTGCCCCATAAGAAATTCAAAAATTTTTCAGAAAGTGCATTATAAGACGCACCCTAATATCCCAGTCATTGTCCGAAATTTGCAGTTCTTGAGCAAAAAAACCCAGCGTAAGAAAAGAAAAATCTATTTCAGAAGGTGATGAAGTGCATGCGGATCTTTTTCTAAATATCCTCAATCAATTAATTTTAGTAAAACCAATTGCAGTGGAGCCACAGCACATGTTTTCATCAAATGCATCATTTTTAGAGCGAAAATCCTTTACCATCTCATACAATTTTGCTTACCAAACGATGACTGCTAATTGGGATTTGACTTTGTCGTGCTTTAAAATTGCTGTAAGAAACTCAAGAAGACTATTATAATTCCAATAATAAAAGCAGTCCTTTCTAAAAAGCACAAGTTTTTCTATTTGACATAAAAATTTAATTTTTAGAGCAATAAAGCAATCCCGCGGGATCCCACGGGATTGGCCCCGTACAATCCCGAAATCCGGCGGGATTAATTTCGGTGCGGGATTGGAAACCCTATGCGTAATATTAACTTTTTGCTGTAATCTTTTTGCATCCGCTCTCGATTTATAATACTTCTCTTTATTTTCGTTTTTGTATAGAACACAAAACATACTAAACAAAATAGAAAACTATTTTTTAGTATAATTATGATTGACTTATTGTATCGATTGGCATAACGTATAATAAGAAAAATCAACATCCGCCGATCATAGGCCAATGCCAATTATCACCTGTTTTTTTTAGCTTAATAAAGGATGCTTTAATTTAAATTAAAAGGGAAAAAAAGAAAGTCGGTGTGAACGTTTTAGCGAAATTTAGAACAACGTATCAAATGTATCGTGGTACGTCGCGGCAACCCATATCAGACCTGCCAACCTTAGCAAAAGAAAAAACTGGAGATGGGGTCAAATTTTCAAGAGAGAAAAAGGGGGAACTTAAAAAAGACCTAATTTGTATGAAAAAATTGTTTTCATTAAGTACTTCAAGCCTTAAATAG
This sequence comes from Uloborus diversus, assembly GCF_026930045.1. Taxonomy (NCBI): domain Eukaryota; kingdom Metazoa; phylum Arthropoda; class Arachnida; order Araneae; family Uloboridae; genus Uloborus; species Uloborus diversus. The sequence continues at coordinate 178,455,614 of NC_072735.1, read as the reverse complement.
GCTGATTGAGGCAGTGAGAAGCAAAGGAATGTAAATTGACTATTTAAAGTTTTGAGAAAAATGCGTTTGAAGTTCAGATCTTAGGCTTTCATTGGAAAACTTTTCTAAATCATGATGTATAGCAGGATCTACCGGGACTACTAGAACCATCTCTTGCCCCAAGACAGAGGAGAGGTTCACCTACCATTTGTACTGGTTATCTACAAATTTTTAATTTTGCCACTTATATCCCTTTTGCTTCTCACTACGTCAAATGAATACGTAAGTTTAATATCCTCTCATACTTCTAAAAATTCTTTTAAAACAGTATACAAGTGGCATTTTATAAAAGGTTTTGACATTTATTTACTAAAAAAATGCCGCCCCCCCACCACCAATGCAATTTATATTAGTGTTATCAACACTATGAAAATACATTATTGTCACCTTAACTAAAGTTTTAATTTGGTAAATAAATAGAAAATTAAGTAGTTCGAGTTGTAAAAAAAAAAGGTCCAATTACATCCAGAAATATTCTGCAGGAGAAAATTTCAAGTAGAACAATAAGTTTCTACATCACACGCTTTTTTTTTGGAAGGAAGGGGAGGTCGGAAGTAAGGGATGCGAAGAATATCGTAGTTAAATTAATTTTTTAAAATGTCCGATTTTTCAAACAAGGCGTGGTCTTTATGACGTCACAAATGATGCAATTTGGCGCATCTTTCTACTACGTTTCCACGTTATCATAACACAGGGCAACAGTGATTTTGGTGCTGGGGTTTTTGGAACTGAATTCGTACGAATTTGGTACCCTGAGTTCAAATATGACATCAGTTTTTGCCCAGAAGCTCAAATTTCTAAGATATAACATTTAAATATACATAAAACAGAGGTTGAAGTTAGATCCATAGATCAAATAAAACACAAAACAGGAATTTTTTTATTCCTATTGTATTGTACAAATAATAAGAGATTGATTACCAAACAGTCAAATTAGGCTCTTGGACATGGGCCCCTAATTTTTAAGAGCATCAAAATGACGAAAATAGTAGTAGTCTTACTTAAGAAAACTTTACCTTAATTTTCTTTCATTTTCTTAAGTTTTCTCCTTTATTTATTTACCTTTTTTACGTGTACTTAAGTGTGGGATACTCTGCCTTCCGACAAATATTTTGAACGAGTGGTAAAACAACTCAACACCCCTGAAATGGCGATTCCCCATTAATGTTTATGGAAGGTTTTAACGGTTTAATGTTATGTCCTCTGAAGGTTTGACTTCAGAGGACTCCACGAAAAATGTTTATTTCGGGTCACCCGCTACATTAATCAGGCTCTGAAAAACATTGTATACTAAGATCCAGCTCATCACACATCGCAAGAAGAGAATATATGCAAGCCAAGAACTTAAAAATTGACCTTACATTGTTGAAGCGTTATTACTAAACTTGTCAAACTTTTACTGCGTCCGGTGAATTTTCTTTTGAGTTACTAGACTGCAGGCTGACAATAGGGTAAATATACCAGAAGCAATCCTTGTTTAAGAAGCCTACACTTGTTTTACAAGTGCGCAAAATGGAGCTAAAACTGCACATTTTGGGTAAAACAGCAGCATTTATCTAAAAAAGTAGAGCTGCCAGAGAAAAACTAATTTCTTATTTCTATTCAGAGCCCTAAACATATCTAAAATCAGTTCTCAAACTCTGGGCACCAAAGAAAAATATATTTTTTGTTGCCCTGTGTAATCAAGAAGCGAATTACAATTGCGCTCTACGCTTGCTATCAACCATATCGTTGCCAAGACACGTGAGTAAAGACGCGAATTAAAATATTTTGGTACGTGAATGGCAACACTGAATGGCATTTTATCATTTGTGATGTCATCGGCAAAAGCGTTAAACGATAAAAGAGCACTGATTTAAGTAATTTTTTAAAAATATTAAACTTAAAGAACTTATTAAAAAAATGGTCAGATTCTATGTTTTTAAACATGCTCTTTCAGAAATAAATACTTTTAAAATTTTGGAAACGACCCCATTGTTTGATGGATAATTCTAACCTATATCCAGACTTGAGCTCAACAACTTTTACCTTCTGATAACAATGTAAATCAATAATAAAATGTGCATGTCGCGACACGGTCTTCTCTGCACAGTAGTTAATGGATATATGCGGAGAAAATTATGTAAAAACACGAGAGACGGTGTTGATTTAGATAGAGATGACATTTGACGTTGATTCAATAACTATGCATTTTCTTTATTACTAATAATAAAGCTGAAAGTCTCTCTGTCTGGATGTCTGGAGGATACCAGGATCTCTGTGAAGCGCATAGCGCCTAGTCCATTCGGCCGATTTTCATGAAATTTGGCACAAAGTTAGTTTGTAGCATGGAGGCGTGCACCTCGAAGCGATTTTTCGAAAATTCGATGTGGTTCTTTTTCTTTTACAATTTTATGAACAAAACTATCATAAGATGGACGAGTAAATTACAAAATTATCACAACGTGGAACTGTAACATGGGCACAAGCCAATTGGCGAGATACGAAATTATCATAGCGTGAACTGTAACATGGGTAAAAGCCAATTGGCGAGAAAATTCACTATACATTATTTGTAAATATACAGGCGAACCAAAAGACCATTTAATTTTTCTATTACGGGCAAAGCCGTGCGGGTACCACTAGTCATTTTATAAAAATTTCTTGTTTTGCGAATTTTTTTAGAATTCTATATTTTGCTTATTGTTATTGATTCATTTTCTATTTTTATGTTGAAATATAAAAACAAAACAAAGTTTTCTTCCCCCCTTAAACCGTTTAGACTCCTTAAAGCAGGGACGGATACAGGTTACCATTTAAGGGTAGGGGACATGCTGAAGAATGCCCCCCCCCCCTTCAGCTACAAACGAACCTACGGTTTTGGGACCGAAACCTTTCTGAGACTGCTTGGGTTTCAATAAAAAGCGCCAAATCTACCAGGAATAATGCACCTAATAGGGCATAACTGTCCGTAAGTAATTTCGTAAGCAATAAAATGATTTTTAAAAGTAAATATTTGAAATACAATATTTGAAATATTATATCAAATACACTGTAAAAAAAATCCGTAAAATTTACGGAAAAAAACTGTCAGCCAGGACGCCAGTTTTCTTCCGTTTATTTTACAGAAATCTTCCGTATTTTTATTATTTATTCAAGCTGATTTATTATTTTATGAAGATTAAAAAATGAAACTATACTTTCATAAATCCATTTCAATATTTACTATACTACTACGAAATACATGTATACAAAGGTAAATTTCCGAATATGCCTCTGTAACAGATGACAAAAAAACATAATAATAAAATATTGATTAGGATGCAATGAAATGGAAGTTGCAAACGATTTAAGACTTACTCGCTTTAAATAAATATAAGATCAAAAACTCGAGCACGAGAACCAAAATCCAAACACGCGGGCGAAATTTCGAAGATTCGAAGAAAAACAAAGTATAACCGGTTACAGATTCAAAAAAACAGAGAAATCCTGTATTTTATTACGAACAGTTTTTTTCTGTAAAAAATACGGATAACTTCTTCAAAATTTACAGTTTTTTTTTTTTACAGTGTATCTACTTTTAGAAATACTTAATGAGTTGAAAAGCTTTATGCAACTGTTTGCATTGAATTCATAAAGTGCTTAAACACAGTGTGGATGGATAAAATTGTTGACAGTTTAGAGGGGGAGGAGGTCAGGACCTCCCTGGCCTACCCTTTGTATCCGCCCTCGATTAAACGGCTTCTTTACCGCTTCAAATGATTTGTCTGTAAAACATGATTTCCTGACGTCATTTTGTTTACAAGAAAATATTGTTTTCAGCAACCGTTTTATTTTCTGTTACCAGGTATTTTTATTATAATTATTATTTAAATTTATATTTACAGTGGATCCCAAAAGTGTTCGTACGCCTACGACTTTCAATGAAATAGGCCATTATCCATTGGTTAGAACTAATATTTCGGAATAGGTATTTTATTATAAGATATATGATCTATTTTTAACAAAAGTACATGAAAATTTTTAATAAAACAATAAAACATAATTTTTAAAAAATCAAAAACCAAAAATTGCCGGAAATTTTATTTTACAAAAGTCTTCGTACACTTTGAAAAAATGTCAAAAAATTATTAAATAATCTAACTTTTTACAAAGTCTACGATGACTTTTGTGGCGTATTTTTTCTCTGTCTCATGGTTTTTTGACAGATTTCAAAAATAAAATCTGGCAATATTTAAAAAAAAAAACTACTGGGTTTTATTCAGAATAGCATAAGAATGGTGTGATAAAAAATTGGACTTCATATTCGAATTCAGTTTTGCGTTATTTTGGTTTTAAAAATTTCAAGGTGTACGAACACTTTTAGGAGCCACTGTATATATATATATATATATATATATTTTTAAACTTAACAGACTAAGTCATCATCTCTCATTTTGAGTGACAGTTCAGATTGACAGAGCAAGTTTGCTTAGGATCGAGTTACTTTTAATAACAAGAATCCCTTACGTTCAAATTCGTTCCGCCCCGAGGTATTTTTTCACCCAATTTTACTGCAGTATAATATTTAAATCCATGCTAATCATGAGTCGATTCCTATTAAAACCTTCGACGAGATGAGATTTAGGGATCTCACACATTTTGCAACATCAAAACAATATTTTAATTCAATCTTAGAGAATTGCGTAACGTTCGTCCTCTCCAGTTACTTGGGGTAAATGAATAACTATACATTAAAATAACTATGTATGTATATATAGATTGGGAAAGAGTGCCACGCGGGCACGCCAGGTAAATCCGTACCAAATGAAGATGGTTTTTCTTCTCATTTACCTGTTCGTCTGCAGTACCACGTGAGTTATCTATATATATATATAAATGAATGTTTGTCTGTATGTCATCCATGAACTCAAAAACTACCCGGCAGATTTGGGTGAAACTTTTACCGTTTGTTATTTTTGGTACTGGGAATGTTTATAAACCAGTTCGAAAAAAATCCGATCGATCGTTCCTTTTTTATTCCAATTTAAGTCACAATCCATTGGATAAATACGAATAAAATTATCGGCTGCAGAAATTAATTCGCGTGAAAGGTCTCATTGATAAGAAGTTAGCTGTTGCCATTTTTCTTGAGTTTGAACAAATAAATTCTTTCTTTATTGTTTTATGGCTTTTCATGCAACGGGGGATTTAAAACTTTTTCTATTTGATATTTTTAGCGATTGATTGATCTTGCAAACTGCGTGAGTACAAAATTTGAGTATAGTCACGGCTTCACTTGATACCTGGACCGATTGTTATGAAAATTGCTATATATATATATATATATATGTATTTTCCCACGAAGAAGGTGCATAATATGCTCATTGAAGCCACTCGCCAATAGGTGGCACTGTAGAGTAGCAACTTCTGCCCCGTTCAACCGATTGTCATGAAAATCAGTATAATGATGTATTTTCTTGTTGGCGTAGCAACGCGCGTCGGGTACAGCTAGTTTGCTTATATATGTCTTCATATAGAAGTTTAGTCAGATCTCATTTGGAGTATGCTGTTCAGTTTTGGTCACCTTATCTGAGGAAAGATACGTACTTCTGTATTGGAAAGGGTTCAAGGAAGGGTAACTAGACTAGCAAGGGGACTTTCAGATTTAGATTATGATACTTAACAGGCTTAAGCCGGGAGCAAAGGAGGGTCAGAGGGACATGCATCAGTTGTTTAAATTTATCAGAATGAAAGATGTTAATGGGTTAAATTTTTGCACGGAAACCAGGGCGAGGGGTCATTGTTTTAAGCAATGCAAATCTCGGGCTACCTGGAAGTTAGAGTAGGGTCGTAGGTACTTGAAACAGCTTATCGGAAGAGGCGGTAATGAGCAAGGGAGTAAATAGCTTTAAAAGGGCCATTGATCTTCATTGGGGACTAATCAATTGACTAGGACCAGCGTAGCTGGGCACAGAGCCTGTTACTGGTCGTCACTTTTGTATCTGTATTTTTTATCCGACATTGCAGCTCTAAAACTTGACCACGGAGAGATGACGTATGACTGTAAAGTGGAAACATCATTTGTATTATTTGTAATGGCAGTTTCACCCAGAAAGCGCCTGTAGTAAGAGGCGCATTCTCGCTGTTCCTACCTATTACAAAATAATAGCAAACAGCAACAAATAATGATGTTTCCGCTTCAAGGTCATCCGCCATCTCTTCGCGGTCAAGCTTTAGTGTGGTCAGAAAAAATCAATTTTCGAATTTCAACCGGGGCACCCCCCCCCCCCGCCCCCAAAAATTTGTTAATAGTCTACAAATGTGATTTGCAGTGTTTTAGCTCAGTTGTATAATATTAACCCATGCAGGGACGCCCCGGGTATGGAAATTCTTGATTGCCAAATAGAACTCCAAATTTCGCCGAATGATGATAATTTTGCCGGTTGGAACTCCCAAAATTCACCGAATGATGATAATTTTGCCGAATGGAGCTCCGAATTTTTGCCGAATGATGAAACTTTGCTGAATCGTCAGACAAAATTTGTCGAATGAGGAATTTTTTGGGATGTTACAGTGACCGTCCATCGCAGCTCCCTCTACTAGCGCCTCAAAGAGACTTGAGAAAAAAAAATTTGAAAAAAAAAAAAAATAGAACCGACTTCAAAATTGCTCTAAAAAGTGAAAAATAATTTTATTCTTTAGACACCATCGATAACACTTTTAAACATAATTCTTGAAGTTGGCGCAAAAACAAAAAGTAAAATCCAGTGTAACCATGCTCGTTCAGTGAAGAAATTGGGCTTGGTTAAATTTATAGTTGTAGTTGAGTTATGGCTGTAAATGATTTTATCTATCGTTTTTGCGCCAACTTCAAAAATTATGTTTAAAAGTATTATCGATGGTGTCTAAAGAATAAAATTATTTTTCACTTTTTAGAGCAATTTTGAAGTCGGTTCTATTTTTTTTCAAAATTTTTTTATTTAGTTCTTTTTAGTGCAAATGTATTTCAGAAATGTTAAATGTTAAGAATTTATCATAACGGTACTTCACCTTATTTTTTTCATAAAAATGCTCCATACTTAAAAAAAAAAAAAAAAAAAAAAAAAAAGCCTTTAACTTGGAGCGATTGACACTAAAAATTTATCTTTGTTCCACCCTGGAATTCATTTGTGTGTTAATTTAATTATGACCATTTAAATTTTACGTTTTCCCTAACTAATTTACACTTTACAGAAAATAAGTTGCTTGTGATGCAATCCTGTATTTCCTTACTTAGCCCAGATCATCTGCTATTGGCATAGATGATAACGATAAAAATACTACTATAGTTGAGGCAAACTTCAACTAGTAGCATTATGAAGGCTAAGCAAATCCTAATCACTGCATTACCTCGCTTCCGCGTTAGATTTACCCCCGCCCCCTATAGAACAATGACACTGAAGAAACTTGATGTTTACTTCAGAGAAGCCTTCATTCAAAATTATCATTACAATTACTATTAATGTTACTGTTGCATGGCATCAAACTTTTGAAACAATGGGTTTTATATTTAATCATTTAATTGAAAAATTGCATGAAAATTACTGTTTTTTTGACCATAACTTTTTTTCTAAAGAACAAATATGGCCAAACAAAGTAATGGGACCCAAGTTGAGCCATCCCCTATCCATTAAAAAAAGAATCACCAAAATCGGTTCACTAGGTGAGACGCTGTGAGTGGACGAACAAAAAAAAAAAAAAAACATACATACGGTATGAACTGATAACCGCCTCCTTTTTGAAGTCAGTTAAAAAAAGAATCATCAAAATCGGTTCACTAGGTGAGACGCTGTGAGTGGACAAAAAAAAAAAAAAAAAAAAAAATATACATACGGTATGAACTGATAACCGCCTCCTTTTTGAAGTCGGTTAAAAAAAGAATCATCAAAATCGGTTCACTAGGTGAGACGCTGTGAGTGGACAAAAAAAAAAAAAAAAACATACATACGGTATGAACTGATAACTGCCTCCTTTTTGAAGTCGGTTAAAAAAAGAATCATCAAAATCGGTTCACTAGGTGAGACGCTGTGAGTGGACAAAAAAAAAAAAAAAAAAAACATACATACGGTATGAACTGATAACCGCCTCCTTTTTGAAGTCGAGTTTTTTTAGAATAAAATTCGTCCTAATAAAACTTGTTCTTGTACCTTTTACATTAAATTTGATTCTCTTTAATTTGCAATCCATATATTTTTTGCATTTACAGAGTAGGGGAGACTGGGGATACTTAATATCCCCCAGCAGATTTGTTCTCTCAAATCTTGAAACATCAATAATACAAAATTTTAATCATGACAGCATTACCGAGCAGCCATGGTAGGCTTACATCCTCTTGTTGCTCATCAAGCAACCACTTCACTTTGAAAAGCTACCCGCCAAACAGAATACACAATTTAAAGAATCTATCCATATTTCTGAGGAGTTGCAGGTGGGAGGAGGTTCTAATGGAAGTAGGTGGGATGAAAGAGGAAAAGAGGGAGAATGATAGTTTGGCAGATACTTGGCGCGCCAACTAGATATCATAACTTTTTATGGCTGAGGGCTTTTGGTTTTAGGATGAAGACTTTCTTTTTTGTGTGGAAAAGTTAAAGGTTTTCTTGGCGGGGAAATTTTTACAACAAGGTTGTTTTTGATGAGATTAGATTTACTAGTCGCAGTTCTCAACAACCGCTTGAAGATAGCACTGGTGATTTGTTGGTCAAGCGCCTGATTTGTTCATGCTGCGTTCACACTGAATAGGCTTAGAGCGATCAATGATAGTTATGACTGCGATAATTGCCATAAAATTGTCAAACAGCTTTTTGACTAGCAGGGCCGAATTGAATCGTTAAAGCGGCCCAGGCATAACAAAAAATCGGCCCTTTGTACCCATGTACACAATCTTGCACGTTTAAGGGTTCTCAAAAATGGAAGGAGAGAAAAAATTTTGAAAAAAAAAAAAAAAAAAAAAATGGAATCGACATCAAAATTGCTCTAAAAAGGGAAAAATAATTTTATTCTTTAAACACCATCGATAATACTTTTAAACATGATTTTTAAAGTTGGAGCAAAAACAAAAAGTAAAATCCAGTGAAAATATGCTTTGTTCAGATTTTTTTTCAGAAAATCATCCAAAGTTAGGAACGAAACATTTATATCGTTACTCAAATATGCTGTTATCAATGCTTAATGTATGTGGTAGTAAAGAAACTAAGCCTGGTTAAATTTATAGTTGTAGTTGAGTTATGGCTGTGAATGATCTTATCTATCGTTTTTGCGCCAACTTCAAAAATCATGTTTAAAAGTATTATCGATGGTGTTTAAAGAATAAAATTATTTTTCACTTTTTAGAGCAATTTTGAAGTCGGTTCCTTTTTTTTTTTTTTTTTTCAAAATTTTTTTATTTCATTCTTTTTAGTGAAAATGTAGATATTTCAGTAAAAGTAAGAAGTTACCGAGGAAGAAGTTCGGCTCTATATCACTGTATTGCTTCAGAGAAGCCTTTATTCAAAATTATCATTACAATTACTATTAATGTTATTGTTATATGGCACCAAACTTTTATAACAATGGGTTTCAAATCATTTTAATCATTTAATAGGGAAATTGCAGAAAATTTACTGCTTTCTGCCCATAATTTTTTTTCTAAAAAACAAATATGGTCAAACAAAGTAATGGACCTAAGTTGAACCATCCCCTATCCATTAAAAAAAGAATCATCAGAATCGGTTCTTCACAATGTAAAAAGCTGTGAGTGGACAAAAAAAAAAAAAAAAAAAAACATACATACGGTATGAATTGATAACCGCCTCCTTTTTGAAGTCGGTTAAAAAGAACAATAAAACGAATGTAGAGCCGTTGCAAGGTCCAATTTCTGGGAGTATGAGTTTGGGGACTCTCAATTTTTAACGCATTTTAGCGAGAGGGAGAGAAAGAGAGAGGGAGAAAGATTTTAGCTTCTGGTTTAAGAGGGTGTCATTACAAGAGTGAAGTGTTAGCAATGTAAACCTAATCATAAGTTTAATATTCTTTCAGATATAAGAATTTCGGTGGTTTCTCCCCCGAAAAGTCTCCGAAATTTTACTTCTAAAAACGGCGTTTAAAACAAACAATCTTCAGTAGTGTTGGGGGGGGGGGGGGGAGCGAGGAGTTCCGAGGCATTAGCCCGCTAAATTTTCGAAATTGAACTTTTAAAAACACGCGTGCAGATTATCTTCAATTATGATCGGGGGAGGGTTAGGGGATCTCCATCGGAAAGTTTTTCAACTTGTAGTTCTGAAAACGCATAATCAGACGATCTTTGGTGGTGTTGGGGGAGAAGAAATTTGGAGGCCCTTCTTCGGAAGTGTTTCGAAATGAAATTCTTAAAGGATCTCAAAAATGAATGGACGAGTTTTCTGAGAGTCTCTTCCCAGAAATTTGCCGAAATTGTAATTTTAAAAGCGCAGTTTTAGACCATTTTTGGCACTGATCGTGAGAGGAGAAGTTTGGGGGTCCGACAGTTTTTCGAACCACAAATACTAGAAACGCAGTTGTAAATGATCTCTAATGTTGCTATGAGAAGAAGTGGTTTAAGGGCTCTAGGGTCAGAAATTGTTTAGAACTGACGCCCGCAAACGAAAGTTTAGACAATCTACGATCTTTAATGATGGGGAGGGAGCGTTTCTAAGGGTTATGGGTGTGTGCTCTCCTGGGAGTTTTTTCAAATTATAGTCCCCTAAGTAAGCAAATGTAGGTTGAGATTGAGGGATTCGGGACTCTAACCTGGAGTTCTTTCTAAGTCAAAGTTTCAAATAATGATGGAGAGGGGGAGTTTCTAGTCTTCTTTATTTAAATTGTATTCCTTCATAGTTGTTGATTGAAATTGTGAGGTCTGGAAACCCTCCCCCGGAATGCTTCCAAAATTCAAATTTCAAAAGCACACTTCTACCTTTGGTGACGTAAAAAGAAGGAATAAGGTTTGATGAACTCCTTCTTGGCTGTCCTCTCTTATTTACTTTATAGTGGTTAAAACTGTTGAGGAAAACTCAGTTCCTCAGTTTTTCCTCTCCAAATCTATTGAACTGCTTTGGTTGGTTTGTTCAACATAGTACTTTTATATTTTTGCAATACAAAGCCGTCTACAGCTCCAATAAAATGAACTTGTAAAATTTTGGACTGACGAGGTGTACTTTGCAGCGATAACATAGGTTTTTTTTTTCTTCACATTTTTCTATTCTAAATATCATTCCTCCTGAATATCTTAATTAAGGTTTATTTTATTTTATTTACTTTTTTTTATTCAAAGACTTAGAACAACTGGTGTGCATATTCATTGCACTATTTTAAAACTCCCACACTGTATTTTAATTTTTTTTCTTTTTCTATCGAAAACATATTTAGGAGGCTCCTGTGTTTTTTTCCATTTAGCTGTGATTTTCGTGATGATATTTCATGAAACAATTAAAGATGTAAATATGTCGGTGGTCCCCCTATGAAGCTGTCAATTTTATTTATCTATTCATTTTTTTTTTTTTTTAACTGAAGCTTGCCACGAGTTTACACTATAAACTTTTTTTTTGTTGAAAATAGTTTGAAACGTGTATTTGGTGACTTTTAACTAGATAATCTCAATATTAGAATTTTGAATGATTCTATTTTAAGATTACACTATCTTTTTAAAATTTTGGAGGATAATTTTTTTTTTTTTTTTTTTTTGTTATTTTTACTCAATTTGTGCATTTACTATCACTGTTTTAATTTTGTAAGATTTCGAAGGCCTTCTTTTTTGTGCATCGCTAAAATATAATTGGAATGAAATTCTAAAAAAGGACGGGGGGAGGGGGGGGTACTCCCCCCTCCGTCCCCTACAGTGTACCTCAAAAAACCCCTACAGTGTACCTCAAAAAAGTATACTACCCTCTATACTTTTTTGAGGTACACTGCCAGAAGTACAACTCAGGGCCGACGAAAGCCCGTGTCAGACTAGCCGGAAACTAGAGGCCCACCTTGCGGAATCGCAGTCATATTAGTTTTTTAAGATTTAACGAGGAATGGGAGCCCGAAAAGCAACAAACTGCCCCCCTCCTCCCGCCTTGGCTCTCGGCGATCCTGAGTACACTTAAAAAAATGCCTCGTGGGCACACCAGTGAACCTATATTCAGTTTTTCATTGCCTCCTATGCCTCTATTAAACATAGACCTGGTCCAGGCGCAACCAAATTTGAGTCCTTCAAACTTGCATTCATTAAGAGAGGTTGCGAGTAAAAAAAAAGGGGGGGAGCTCAACCACAAATCGCAACTGGCCCCGCGACCCTTATGCTCTTCAGGCGAACGTCCGACCGGCTGAGTGCTCAGTCCGGCCCTGGTGAATAGAGAGCTGTAGTGGTTCCTATTAAGCAATTTATTAGGCCTTCCGGTAATCTGAACGGATATGGACCTAATGTGATGGCAAACTTGGTCCGTTTCGCGACAAACTTTAAAGTGTGGCTCCGATATGTTTAGGATGGGCTGAAAATACTCATTTTTTTTTTTAAATTTCAAAGTAGTAATAGAGCGGAAAAGTTGCAAATTACATAGACAAAAAAATATATCGAAATTAACAACAACTTACTTTTATAAAACACTCACACACAGTTCTGAATAATCAGTCTTTGTTAGTGGATCCTGTCCATTAGTACTGTTCTCTATTCTGTAGCCGAAGGTACTTTGAAGACTGATTTGTTGGTGGAGTAAGGCATGGATGATTCGGACAGGGTAGCGTGGTTCTCATAAATCTATCTCGAGATTCAGCTCCGCATACTTTTTCCTGGGGCTTCCGTGACGAGTTATACACAACGTTCAACAGCTTGCGTGTGCACTTGGAATTGATTCAAAGAAATGACCCAGACAGGGATTGAGTCACTGTCGATGTATGATTTGATGTCTTCTTTACTGATTTCTGCCAACAGTAGGGGGAGAAAATTATTCACAGTCCTTGTTCAATTCAGAGTATTCTTGCGCATTGAAGTTGATTTTTAGTAGCTTGAATGTGTTTACTGTTTTCCTTCTTGCATCTATCTGCCTTGCCATCAGAATTCTTCGAAGTCCGAGCTCTCTTATACGTTTACTCTAATCTTGAGTCACGGCTAACAGTAGGTGTTCTAAGCTTGCGAAAATACCATTCCGTTCTATCACAGGGTCGACAACATTAAGCAAAGGTTTTGGCTAATGCCTGGTAGATTTTTATGCTTGGTGAACAAGTTTCGGGCGGTCTGTTAAGTGTTTACTTGCTTTAAAAGTAAACGACGCTGGCATGTATGATTTCAACATACACAAAAATAATTGATAAAGATCAGATGAGGGGCTTTCTTAAATTATGTACAACCTTAGAGCTCTATTTGCTTTCGTCAACCACATCGAATGGGATAATCGCTCAGGATCTCGTACAACCAGATTTCCTTTACAGTTTCCTAATTCAATTGCATTTGTGGGATCTGGCAATCAATTCTCCAAAAGTCAACCGTCTGGAGTTTTTGACAGCCAACAAACTTTTTTCCGAATGGTCTTTAGAGATATTAAGCCCCGCTGTCTTGCCATCTAGGTGCTCAAAAATGTGGCGGAATGGCAACTCATTTAAATGGAGAAGACAAGCTGCCCATAGACTCGCAACTTTTATCCCTGGATTCTGTTCCGTCGGTGATGTCCTCGTTTTTTGTGTGATTTTAGTCTCTCTTGTATTTTATCTCCTCCGTCACTCCACTACTCCACCCTTTGACGCAAATTAAAACTTAGAAATATAAAGGTTAGGCGCATGAGTTCGCAGTCCTCTTTTGATACGTGAGCTGAATGGCTCATCGGATAGATAGATAGACAAGCTGCCCACTGCGCAGATTTCTTCACATAAAGAACCAGATCATTTTTCCCACCTATATTGACATTGACAGCAGTACCATCACATCCGGTATATGAGGTTTTTGAGTGATATACCATGAGACATGTAAGAAAACGTTGACTTGACAATATCATCCGAGCTTCCAGATTTTGGAGTAACGTAGCAATGTAAAGTGAACCGGGTTCCTGAATTAGCGAGTAATGTTCATCTTCGATGACTCTACAACCCCTTTTTTTTTCAAGAGCTTCCTCTATTACCATCGTCCTTTCTTCCATCTAAATAGGGATCTAACAGTAGACCCCCGACAGTGACTCAATCCCTGACTATAACACTATTTTCAATCAATTCCCAGCGCGCACGCAAACTGTTGAATGTCGTGTAAAGCTCGTCACGGAAGTCTCAGGATAAAGATTGTGGACTTTGAATGTGGAGGTCGATTTATAAGAACCACCCTCCAGTCCAGATCATCCACGCCTTAGTTCACCAGCAAGTCAGTCTTCAATGTACCTTTGGCTACAAAATAGGGAACAGGAGGGGAGAAGTGGGTACCGTGAGACAGGGAGAACAGTAAGACAACAGCTATATATTTTCAGTTTGGAATTCTGTATTTCCAGTCTGGTAAAACTTTTTAAAAGTCAAGTCGACATAAATCACAAAAAAGTAGCTTTCAAGTATCATGTAAAAAAAATAACTATGTAATCATAGTTTGAGTCCATCGAAGTAAAATTTTTCCACACTTTGTTGCGCTGTTTCTAAATTGTAAGATAAACTTTACAGATCAGTACTATTAATCTTCCAATAGCCTATTAACTAACGTTCATTTTAGCAGTAGAATCATGATATTAATTCTCTTTATCTTTGAATGACAGCTATTGAGTTTATTATTGTGCAATAAGGGAACAGTGAGACACCATTCATTGGTTGCTCACTGCATCCATGGCACTTTTATATAAACAGTGGAGAAATTATACAAAGAATTAAATTTACTAACAAATGAAAAAGATTTTAAATACATAGCGCAAATGTACGTATACGATTAGTCACTTTTAATTAATGTTGAAGACGTTTTTGATAAAAAATAAATAAATAATAATAATAATAATAAAGTTTTCATGTTCCATTTTAGACCTTGACTTTGCATTAATGCAGGTCAAACACGTGACAGATACATTTTTATGTACTGAAAAAAAAAGGGTTTGTTTTGAGGGGAAGCTTTTGGCTGCGCGCCGGAGAGCCAATGCGGAAATTTGAGGAGGGTTGTGTAGCGGACTAGCATACGCTCACGTAAAACTCTCATCTTTTACGGAAGTTTGATCAGATTTGTATCTGTCCAGGTGCTATTAAGGTGAGAAAGTGAGTAGACTTTAGGCGTCATCGGACCAGATCTTATACCTGAATTTACGGTGTCTAAAGTCGTAAGTGGTCATAAACAGTTCCTTTGGGGACTAATGCAACATTCAAACAGCGTCCGCACATCACGTTCGCCACGTCAAGCGGACACACTCACGTTTTCCGAACAGGGGGAAGCATTCGTACATTCGAACGCGCGTAAAGCACATTTCGATACTCTCTCCCAATAGCGAGAAAGCGCTCATTTCGTGGAGACCAATGACATGCGACTCCCAACTCTACGGACGTCAGAGCCGTCAGATATCTGCATTCTAGGCACTTTGACGGGTCCCGCACAATACGGCTTGCTGTCATGGCAACACCGGCTGAAAATTGGTTTTAGGGAGAAAAGTATACGTCGGTGACGGATGTGCGGACGCTACTGTCATCCAGTAAATCGGGGGGTAGTAGCGTTGAAACCCTAGATGATAACTACCATGGTTGCAGCATTGAGTACCACCTGAAGGAAAATTAAAGTGACTGAAACCAAGAGTTGCAGATGCAGTTACATATAGAGCAAACGCCTGATTACTCCACTGGCATCATCATATGCAAATTAGTTTCTTGCTTTTGACCAATCAGGTGTTGGCTATAGTAAAGAAACTGAATATCTAATTTTAAATCAGAAAATAATAATTCTATTTTTAACCGACTTCAAAAAGGAGGCGGTTATCAGTTTATACCGTATGTATGTTTTTTTTTTTTTGTTCGTCCACTCATAGCGTCTCACCTAGTGAACCGATTTTGATGATTCTTTTTTTTAATGGATAGAGGATGGCTCAACTTAGGTCCCTTTACTTTGTTTGACCATATTTGTTCTTTAGAAAAAAAGTTATGGGCAAAAAACAGTAAATTTCCCTATTAAATGATTAAAATGATATTGTAGCGAAGCTCGCACTTTTCATCCGTGGATAACGGTGGCCCACTGGTAGAATTCTCGTCTCCCACACGAGCGACCCGGGTTCAAATCCCGACTAGGACAAAGTGAATTTTACTAAAATTTCGTTTATACTGTTTCCCGTATTTTCTTGAATGTTCTATTAATTTCTGTATCTTTTTCAAAACTGGAAAGTTCCAGCACTTTTTCAAGTTGTATATAAGGAGATGTAACGTTCATTCGTGGTTCTGAATAAAGATCTCGAGTTGAGACTAACGAGTATTCGCTTCATTTGGCTTTCACATTTGTCTTCGCTATCTTCTTCCACGCGACAATATGAAACTCATTGTTATAAAAGTTTGGTGCCATATAACTGTAACATTAATAGTAATTGTAATGATAATTTTGAATAAAGGCTTTTCTAAAGAAATACAGTGATATAGAGTCGCACTTCTTACTAGGTAACTTCTTACTTTTACTGAAATATCTACATTTACAATAAAAAGAATGAAATAAAAAAATTTTGAAAAAAAAAATAGAACCGACTTCAAAACTGCTCTAAAAAGTGAAAATTAATTTTATTCTTTTAACACCATCGATAATACTTTTAAACATTATTTTTGAAGTTGGCGCAAAAACAAAAAGTAAAATCCATTGTAACCATGCTTCGTTCATATTTTTATCAAAAAATCATCCAAAGTTAGGAACGAAACATTTATATCGTTACTCAAATATGCTGTCATCAATGCGTACTGCATGTGGTGGTGAAGAAACTGGACGTGGTTAAATTTATACTTGTAGTTGAGTTATGGCTGTGAATGATTCTATCGATCGTTTTTGCGCCAAATTCAAAAATTATGTTTAAAAGTATTATCGATGGTGTTAAAAGAATAAAATTATTTTTCACTTTTTAGAGCAATTTTGAAGTCGGTTCTATTTTTTTTTTTTTCAAAATTTTTTTATTATGCTTACCTTCAATAGATAATTATATATTATCACTATTTATTCACATGAAACGCAGTGTCACACACAGTGGTGTGAATCACATGTGACTCTACATAACATTATTTGACAACATATGTTAATTAATTTTACAGGTTCCCGCGAATAACGGAATCAGGAAGAATATATACAGAGGAAGCAGCTGGCGGTGGTCCAGGAGGACCAGGAGGTTATTCTGGACACTACAGTGGTTTTCATGGTATTACTAGCCACCGCAATACAATCCCAGGTACTCAAAGCGCTGGCGGCCTCCTAGGAGCTATAGCGAGACAAAATGGGGGGTTCATGGCAGGTTCATACCAGGGAGCAGCTGGTGGTTTTCCTGGGGCCTATGCAAGTGCATCTGAAAGAGCAGGCAGCTACTCTAGATACTACATCCCTAGTTTCGGAAACCCATATGGATCTGGCGGCCCTGGTGGAGCTATTGCTACATTTAATATCGCAGGCTTTGGTGTTCGCTCTACCATCAGCTACCCTGGAGGCTCTAGACAAATCGTTGGAGTCACTCATGGGGCTGGTGGCCCTGGAGGAGCTATAGCTGTGTATAATCCTGGAAGCTACGGTGCTAGCCCTGCTGGTACTAGGAATGGAGCCGGGGTTTATTGTTGCGGAGGAGTACCTGGTTTTTGGAGGGCATGGAACATGGCCGGAGGATCTGGAGGTTACCATGCAGGATATATGGGAGGACCTGGAGGAGCAGGTTATTATCCTGGAGCTTATGCTGGAGGACCTGGAAGTTTTCCTGGAGGCTATGGCGGAGGACCTGCAGGCGCTGGCGGTTACCCCGGAGCCTATGCTGGTGGACCGGGAGGTTATCCTGGAGGCTATGGCGTCGGACCTGCAAATGCTGGTGGTTATCCTGCAGAAGCTAGTGGTTATCCTGGAGGCTATGGCAGAGGACATGCCGGCATTAGCGGTTATCCTGGAGCCTACGCCGGTGGTACTGGAGGTTCCAGCAGCTATCCTGTATCATATGCTGACTTACCTGGTCGCCCTGGGGGTAATCCAGGCTCAAATGCCGGTGGACCTGGACCAATTGGTGGTTACCCTCCTTCAGCTTATTCCAGTGCACCTGGGGTTGCAGGTGGCTACCCTGGAATGTATGCAAATATTTATGGAGGTTATGTCGGTAGCCCTGCAGGCCCTAGCGGTTACCCTGGAGGCTATGCTACAGGACCTGGAGTCGCTGGCAGTTATACTGGAGCCTACGCCGGTGGCGGACATTCAGTGGTGTATGGCGCAGGACCTGGAGGCGCCTCTGGCTACCCCGGAGCCTATGCTGGTGGACCGGGAGGTTATCCTGGAGGCAATGGCGTAGGACCTGCAAATGCTGGTGGTTATCCTGCAGAAACTAGTGGTTATCCTGGAGGCTATGGCAGAGGACATGCCGGCATTAGCGGTTATCCTGGAGCCTACGCCGGTGGTACTGGAGGTTCCAGCAGCTCTCCTGTATCATATGCTGACTTACCTGGTCGCCCTGGGGGTAATCCAGGCTCAAATGCCGGTGGACCTGGACCAATTGGTGGTTACCCTCCTTCAGCTTATTCCAGTGCACCAGGGGTTGCAGGTGGCTACCCTGGAATGTATGCAAATATTTATGGAGGTTATGTCGGTAGCCCTGCAGGCCCTAGCGGTTACCCCGGAGGCTATGCTACAGGACCTGGAGTCGCTGGCAGTTATACTGGAGCCTACGCCGGTGGCGGACATTCAGTGGTGTATGGCGCAGGACCTGGAGGCGCCTCTGGCTACCCCGGAACCTATGCTGGTGGACCTGGAGGCGCCGGCGGTTACCCCGGTGCCTATGCTGGTGCTCCTGGAGGTGCTGGCCTCTACCCTGGAGCCTATGCTGGTGGACTTGGAGGAGCTGATAATTTTCCTGGAGCCTATGCCGGTGGACCTGGAGGAGCCACCAGTTACTTAGGTGGATATGTAGGTGGAGCTGCTGGTTACCCCGGAGCCTATGCTGGTGGACCTGGAAGCAATAGTGGTTATCCTGGAGCCTATGCTGGTGGACCTGGAGGAGCTAATGGTTTTCCTGGCGCTTATGCCAGTGGACCTGGAGGAGCCATCGGTTACCTAGGTGGATATGTAGGTGGCGCTGCTGGTTACCCCGGAGCCTATGCTGGTAGACCTGGAAGCGCTAGTGGTTATCCTGGAGCTTATGCTGGTGGACCTGGAAGCGCCAGTGGATTCTATGCTGGTGGACCTGGAGGTGCCGGTAATTACCCCGGAGCCTATGCTGGTGCGTCTGGAGTCTATGCTGGTGGACCCGGAGGTGCCGGTTATTACCCCGGAGCCTATGCTGGTGCGTCTGGAGTCTATGCTGGTGGACCCGGAGACGTCAGCGGTTACCATGGAGCCTATGCTGGTGGACCTGGAAGCACCAGTGGTTATCCTGGAGCCTATGCTGGTGGACCTGAAGCAGCTAACGGTTATCTAGGTGGATATGTAGGTGGCGCTGCTGGTTACCCTGGAAGCTATGCTGGTGGACCTGAAAGCGATAGTGGTTATCCAGGAGCCTATGCTGGTGGACCTGAAAGCGCCGGATTATATCACGGATTCTATGCTGGTGGACCCGGAGGTGCCAGTGGTTACCGCGGAGCCTATGCTGGTGGACCCGGAGGCGCCAGCGGTTACCCCGGAGCCAATGTTGGTGGACCTGGAAGCGCCGGCGGATATCCCGGATTCTATGCTGGTGGACCTGGAGGTGCCGGTGGTTACCCCGGAGCCTATGCTGGTGAACCTGGAAGCGCCGGCGTATATCCCGGATTCTATGCTGGTGGACCTGGAGGTGCCGTTGGTTACCCCGGAGCCTATGCTGGTACACCTGGAGTCTATGCTGGTGAACCCGGAGGCGCCAGAGGCTACCCTGGAGCCTATGTTGGTGGACCTGGAAGCACTAGTGGTTATCCTGGAGCCTATGCTGGTGGACTTGGAGGAGCTAATGGTTTTCCTGGCGCTTATGCTGGTGGACCTGGAGGAGCCACCGGTTACCTAGGTGGATATGTAGGTGGCGCTGCTGGTTACCCCGGAGCCTATGCTGGTGGACCTGGTAGCGCTAGTGGTTATCCTGGAGCCTATGCTGGTGGAAACGGAGGTGCCAGTAGTTACCCCGGAGCTCATGTTAGTAGACCTGGAAGCATTAGTGGTTATCCTGGAGCCTATGCTGGTGGACCTGGAGGTGCCAATGGTTACTCCGGAGCCTATGATGGCGCGCCGGAAGTCTATGCTGGTGGACCCGGAGGCGCCAGCGGTTACCCCGGAATCTATGCTGGTGGACCTGGAAGTGCCGGCGGATATCCCGGATTATCTGCTGGTGGTCCTGGAGGTACCGGTGGTTACCCCGGAACCTATGCAGGTGCCCCTGAAGGTGTAGGTGGCTCCTCCGGAGCCTATGCTAATGGACCTGGAGGTTACGCAACTGGATATGTTGGGTATTATCCTCGAATGGTCAATTATGATAGCTCTGGAGGCTTTGCAGGCGGGTCTGGAGGAACGGGTGGTTACCCTGTAGGTTATAACGGTGGTCCTGGAGCGACCGGAGGTGTCTTAAACCAGAGATTACTTATTGTTTGCCATGGAGGGTATAGCGGCAGCCCAAGCGGCATTGGTGGTGCTGTTGAAGGAGCTGGAAACTATGCTGGTGTTGGCAGAGAAGCAGTTGCATATGCACCAGGCTTTCATCTGGGAGAAGCTGGTGCTTATTTTGGAGGATATGGAGCAAGCGCAGAAGCTGGGCCAGGAGACTACCAAATTGTGCGTCCTCAAGACCGCCCCCGTGGCCAATGTCGCCTCTAAGTGGTATTGGTTTTAGACACAAATTGAAACTTGTCTACGCAACAGATGTAAGGCAAAAGCTTGTTTTTAAGCGAACTAACTTGCCAGATCGAATGTTACAGATTCTGTGTCAGTATCTGAGGTAGGGACTGAAATTATTTGACCTGTTAATTCCTCGTGAAACCAAACATGTTTAAAATATTTTTCAAACGTTCCTCAATAGCACTAGATCTGAGGCAAATACTAAATTAGCGAGAGAAAAGCAAAACCACGAAGAAAAGTGTTGGATGGGTTAAATATCCCAACAATTTCATGAAAGATAGATAAAATGACTGAAAATTGTAAAACAAATGTAATAGAAAATCGGAAAGTGGGTAGTATGCTAATTCATGTGTTCATTGCAAATGAGGAAAGAAATATCTTTCTTTGTCACTTCTCTTTCAACATTAGTTTAATTTCTGTTCATAAAAGCAAGAAAAATTCCTTTTGAAAGGACTATAATTAAATCTTAAATATTTATTTATAGTTTTCTATTCATCTTTACAGCTATCAGGAAAACCGAGGCCTCCAGGAAAACCAACAGGCGTTTGAAGCAACGTTTCACAATGACCGGCTTCTGTGTTCCTTTACTGACTAATAAATTGATGTTACAGAGGATGTATTTGTTACTAACAAGTGAAACAAAAACCCAAAATGCATAAAATCACTTAAAATGTAATTCCAAGGAGTATGGAACTTTCAATTTATTCTCTCTTTCCCTTTTCATCACTCGGTAGCTCTGCCTTTTGCTCTCCCACGAACTTTCGAAAATTGTTTCGCCTTCTAATTTGGATCGCGAAGCGTTACATCGTGTGCTTAGAAGAATAAATAAGCGTTACGATTTCAAGATCTGATGCTAAATATTAAAAAATATATATATTAAATAAAAACAAAAACCCGACTGAGTAAAAACCAAAAAAAAAAAAAAAAAAAAAAAACTAAAAAGACAAAATATAAAAGCCTAGTAGTTTAGAATGTTATTAAGTACTACTGAATAACGACACCATTGAAACAGTTTTATAATCGATACACAGGTAAGACAAATCACAAATTCGAAATCAGAATAGAAGATCAACAGTTGGGGCCCATTCTTTTTTGACAAATCAAGGAACCCCGTAAAATTTCAATGGGCCCCGACAGTTGATCTTCTATTCTGCTTTTGAATTTATAATTTGTCTTATGTGCATATATCTATAAAACTATTTAACTATTTCAATGGTGTAGTTATTCAGTAGTACTTAATAACATTCTAAACTACTGGGCTTATATATATATATATATATATATATATATATATATATATATATATATATATATATATATATATATATATATATATATAGATTTTTACGCAGTCGGGTTTTTGTTTTTATTTAATAGTTATTTTTCAATTTACACTTTTTTGTTAATTTTCATTTAATTAGTTATAAGACAGTATATTTCGCAATTATGTCATATCAGTGAGAGAGTTTATATTGTCAGGATTATTAAGTAACTTGCGATGGTCTAAACTATTAATTATATCCCTCTAGGGACCTAACTCGGCTTAAAGATACATATGCCTGACATTTAGCAAAAATGCACGAACTAAGTCAACCATAGTTATATAAATAGTCAGTATAATACATGATTACGCGAACTTGGAAACGTCCCGTCAGTCAACTCTTTTTCGCAAAACTAAAAAAGCTCGTCAAGAAAGTACACGTAGCGAAACTCAGTCCCCTGAGTCACGACAAAAACGAATACAACGTGTTAGAGATGAAAATCGAATTAATAGATTTAGTAACAAAAAAATCAGGCAGCGAAAACGCTACCTGTATTTGTCGCACGCTGTGTGGCACGCAGGTAGCGTGCAAAACGGTCTCGAACTAACAACATGGCGACTGGTTGTGGTTATGGTAAATTTTGATTACTGTCATGTGTTAAGTGACTCTCCCAAAGTTAAGACAAATCGATTGACGGAAGAATCAATCAAAATTGGCCTCCAGAACGCTACATAGGAACATACATACATACATAGACTGATTAACACATTACCCTCCTTTGCGTTGAGCACGCTCAGTCGGGTAAAAAAAAAAAAAGTCAAAACACATATGCAATTTAAATTTTTTCTAGATGACATTGGAAACAGGAGAAGGAAAGATTATTACTGGTAAAATTTGCTAGTCGCAAAAGTAGAATCATCTTATGTATTAAAATGCATTACTAACAGTTACGTTCCCATAGGGTATACTCCATATACGCCGTATACTCTCAAATATTTTTATACATGTAGCGTATACCCTCAAGCTTAAAAATTTTTCATATTATGACATATTATGTATATGATCGAATACACAATTATGCATTTGTGCAGAACTGGTTACTGGGAGTATACCCTCATAAAATTTGATGGGAACATCACTGATTACTAAAAGCTTGTTTTGAACAAAAATGTGTGAAGTAAAATAAGAATATGATGTCTTGATAATAACTTTCAAAACTTGCAGTTAATCTTAATATCTCTATACTTAGGTTAATTCAAAAGCAGAGACAAATGTATATAAAAATTAGGTAAAAGAAATAATGGGAAGCGGCTTGAAACGAATAGCTTTTACAAAACCTTCTTACATTTCTTCTTCCAACGTTTAACTTATTTTTTTTCTGTAGTAATCAAGAAATCATGTAGGGTCAAAATGTCATCACCATCAAAAGTTCATCAATGCAGGGTCATCGGAGAAAAGGGAAACATGGGGTACATGGAAATGTCGGGTAGATGGAAACTTAGAATAAATGGAAACGTGGATGGAATACATAGAAACAAGACGTAAGTGAAAACGTGGGACAAATAGAAGCATGGGGTTGATGGAAACAAGGGGTAAATCGAAACATGTAAAAGTGAACATGGGGTAAATCGAAATATGTAAACGGGAAGATTGGATAAATGGAAACATGGGTTAAAAGGAAACATGAGGTAGATGGAAACATAGAATAAATGGAAACCTGAAATACGTAGAAACAAAGCATAAAAAGAAACATGGGATGGATGGAAAATGGAAACATGGGGTACATGGAAGCAATGGATGAATAGAAACATGGAGTAAATCGAAATATGTAAAAGGGAACATGGGATAAATGGAAACATGGGGTACATGAAAGCATGGGATAAATGGAAACATGGGGTTTATGGAAGCATGGCGTACATGGAAACATGGGGTGAAAGGAAAGACATGGGGTACATGGAAATAAACTCTAATCACTACTCTTTTGCTAATATTTGAAACTGAACTGTTTCTGGATACTACATAACATAAAGATAAGAGTCTGAGAATTCTGCGTGTTCCCAAACAATTGTGTCATCATGGTTTAAATACGACATAGTGAAGCAAGTTTTATTTATTTATTTTTTTTCAGTTTAGTGATTTTACTTTTACCTCTCCAGCAGGTCTACAAATGCAAAGTAACTCGTTTCAACTGCATGCAATATACCGACAGCTCGATTATGAAATCCAGCGATTGCGGTTTCATACTTGCTATGGTCTCATCAGGCTAAAATAGTCAGTGATCGAGCTCGAAGCAGATGCTGTTTCATTGAGGCTGATAATATGACCTTGAAACTGGTAGCTTAATCTAATCACCACTCACACCAGCGAGAGTCCGCAAGCAATGGCGCGGCTCAACTCGTAAAATGAAGGTAAAAGCTTAGGTAACAAGCAGAAAGTGAAGATGAAAGCTTAGGTAACAAGCAGAAAGTGAAGGTAAAAGCTTAGGTAATAAGCACTTACTGCTTGTTGCCTAAACTTATACTTTCATTGGTGTGCTAAATTAATTTTAGTTTTCCAGTTTAAATCCAGCTTCAGTGAGAGAACAACTGCCGCCCGCTCGGTTATTCACTATTTCAGACTGATATCAGCTAAAACATTTCGGCAAAAAATTTGCAAAAATATTTTGGGCATATTTGACACATGGCACAGCAAATTGGAACACGACAACAAAACTTGATTAAGGGGAATCAGTATCCTAAATACTTTCAAAAATTCGATATTTTTATTTTTATATATTTTGAAACTCCATTTCAAAACTTTTTTAATGATACAAAGTTCTTGATCGCACTCATATGACTGTGCTCGACCCATATAAATGTAGTACTAACTGGATACACAACGAAGAAACCGGTTCCATGCCCAACCGAGACCAGCATTAGACAGGCGAGTGTCCGAAACATGCATACGCGACGCTTAGCACATGAGCGCAAGCAAGTTTTGTTGTTCGCCTGGTATCCTGAGGAGGTAAAAAGCGTGCTTCCTCTCAAGATTCGCGCATTCAATGGTGACCAATGCTTTCCGCTACGGTGTGCATCTAGTTATACTACATCTATGGCTCGACTATTCAATATATATAAATATATATATATATATATTTTTTTTTTTTTTGACACTCACCCCTTAAAGTTGCATATGAAAGATAATTAAAACCTTTTTTTGTTTGTTCTCGTATCTTTATCGTTGATTTTTAGAGGTCATCAAAAGTCGTTTTCGTAGTAAAAAATAGATTTTAGACTTTTACGTTTTCGTTTTAGTCCAAATCTATATAAATTACATTTATGGCAGTCAACTTAACTGTTAAATCAACAATCAAATAACTGTAAACATAAGATACAGTGGAATCCGCTTAATTGGACCACTGGTTAATCGGACCAGCCGCTTATTTGGACTAAATCTTAAAGAACCAAAGCAAATACTACCATTACACAAACCTAATATTACTCGCTTATTGGAACCAAAAATCCTTTTAATAGGACCTAGGATCATAAGAACAATTTGGAAAAAAATTACAAATCGCCCACCTGAAGTGTGTCAACAAACTTTATAGTTACTGTAGTAAAAGCTAATAATGGTTCTTTGTAACTTTCAATTAAGCGCAGAATTCCAGGAAAAAAAATTACAAACGATACTCCAATTTCATGGCGGCACCGTTCCAGCAGAAATCAAAATTTCAGTTAAATTCAAATTTCTTCTTCAATTTTGTTGTGAAGTACTTAATTTACATTTCAATGATTTTTTTTTTTAACCGCTGGTTACTCCATTTTAGCACTTATTTTTTCGCTCTCCCATTTTTAGATGCTTCTGGTTGTTGAATTGAATCGATACTTACTGGAAGGAATAACTTAAACCGTATCGGTCTGAGACGAGTGTAAAAAGATTATTCTCTTGGCTTTAATTTATTTTTCGATGGAAACATTTCGTAAAAAGCAATTTTTCTTCTTTTTATGCTTACCATACATATAGGGCTCTCAATAAGCAAAATGGCATTTATATATTTTGTGTATAGCATGTTCGGTCAAGCTACACAGGTCCTATTCGCTTAATCGGACCAGCCGGTTATTAGGACCAAAATGGCACCATCCCAATGTGCTCCTATCAATCGGCATCGACTGTAATAAGGCCGCTATATGTACGAGCCGACGCATCAGATTTTTTTTATAGCCATTTTGGATCGGAGCGCGTGTTTGAGTGGTTGCCTTTTCTGGCGAGTTATCGCGTTTGGTGATTGTTCACTGTGAGCAATTATTAGCGGCACGTGACTTGTTTAAATAAAATATTATTTGCGGCAAATTTGGTGAAATCCGAAACTTTGCTGTGGCAACCCTAGCAGTGCAACAATGAAAATCGGATCCAAAATGGCTTTACTTAAGCTGGTGCGTCGCCTATCTATATAGCGGCTCTAGACTGTAATAGTCTCACATGCTGCGTCATAGAGCTATAACTTCATAATTAAATAATGGCAACAAGCCAAAGTTCAAGATCAAATGTAGAATTAACTCATTTCAATTAGAGGCACCCCAATGTGAGGTTACTGTGAAAACCCAAAACTTTTCTTATTCGGCAAACTTCGTCTGACGATTCGGCAAAATTATCACATCCGGCAGAAGTTAGAGTTATCTTCAGCAAAACTATTCGCAACTCCAACGAACTATAGGGGGCACTGAAGTCACTGTCTAATGGCGGACTTAAAAACCAAAACAAACGCACATGGTAACGAAGAAAATGCTAAAAGTGTTGTGATTTTTGTTCGTAGGTATGATTTTTTCGCTTTATTCTTTTTAAATTAATTTTCAAAGTCTTGTGGATATTCTGGCCCACGTAGAAAGAAATGAGAATTCAAGAAGCATTACTAAACGTCAAAGATTAATGCAAACTACGTAGTTCGTAGTTCTAAGCAGCTATTTCCACGATGTTGAATTCGATATTTATCAATTCTTGATAAAACTAAATAATAATTGTGGCCTGACAAGAATAGCAATTAATGCTAGAAAATCAATATGACATTACAAATTGTTATCGAAAGAAGATGATACTTCTTTGCCTTGCTTGGCTAGCACTTATTGTTTTGCATTTGTTGGCTGAGTTATTTCTCTCGAATTCCCGAATCGGTTAATTTAAAAATTTTCTGTTTCGATTTTTCTAATTTCTGAGTTACGATTTAATTGTGTCATGTTATGCAAATCATCAACAAAATTCTCACGGATATATGGTGGTAGTTTTCTTTTCAGTTGATTGACCATTATTTCTTTTCACTTATCGAATTCTGTAATCTTACTACCATTTTATTCCACTCATGATAAAAATTAAAAATGGTTTAACTAAAAACGCGAAATCTCGCCAAGGCTACTTTGCTCGCACTATACTATAGAACTATAACCCTAAACAAATTTGGCTAAACCTTTCAGCTGAGAATAAAAGGAATAAAGTAAATTCTTTCTCGGTTATTCATTTTGTTCTACGATAATATATTCAAGAAAATATTTTGCATACTGTCCATTCCAACTAAATACTGCTGTAAAATATGGTAAGTTTAATTAATTTAAGATTTAAAAAAAACCCATATTCTTACAAATTCATACAAAACAATAAAAATTTTTACCTTGTATAACGTTATCCAAGTTTGTTAATCCAGAATTTTCGCTTTCACCAATTATTAAGGAAATAATGAAAACTAACATTATTTTGAAAAGCTCGAGAATACTACTAAGGGAAGAATTAATTTCTGTAGCTGAAAGCAAACTAAGACACATCGATTGCGTTAATAAATACTCAGAACAAACTGCCTGTGTTTACGTCAACAGACACCGTGGAGCGCAACGTGGCAATGTTTTAGTTGCATTCGCAGTTTTATAAATCACCGCAAGGTAGCGTATTCGAGCGCTGGAGTTCCGAATCATCATTCGACAGAATTTGGAGTTTCATCCGGCAATTTCCGTAATTCAAAATTTGGGGCGCCCCTGGTTTCAGTGGGTGATAATTCACTTGGGGGACAGAAATACAAAACGAAATATGGCAAAACAAATCACTGGTACCACACTAAGAAAATCTAAATAAATAAAACAGAAATAAAAATGGTCGAGCAGTACTTTCTTGAAATATCCCATAAAGTTATATGGATTGATGCAATTAAGGCGTTATAGATATAAAAACCACAAATGAAAGAACTCATTTCAGTGCAAAACTACTTTATAATTTCAGTCTAAAACTCAACTATACACATGCTAATAATAACTATCGACGCAATTGAAGTAAAAATAAAATTAAATCCTCAATTTAAAGACACTTATAGAAACACAGAGTAACGCTTGACCATTTTAATTCATGATTTTGGTAAAAATAAAAAGAAATTTCATTTATACCCTTACAAAGCGAGGTAAGCAGCAAAAGCGAGAAGCACGATTTTAATGTAGGATGCAAAGAGAAGGCATTTTTTGTGTTGAAGTCATCAAAAGTATGAGAACGGCAAATAAACGACTTTATTGAAGTAAAATGATTTTAGAATGCTATTTTAACAGATGTACACGATGAATATCAATTTAAATAATCACCGACATTTCCCGCTAAAAAAACAGTATTAAGAGGAAAAAATCAGAGGAGGAGAGATATAAGCATAACGAAGAGTACAAGCGGAACACAATCACCCTAAATATTGCATTATAATGAAAAGAGAACAGATAAAATTCACAATCCTATATTCGATCATCTTAAATTCTAGAAAATCATCTGAATTTTTGACATATTTAATTTCAGTTTTTTTTTCTTTTTTTGCAATCACGAATTGCGATAGGACAAAACGCGTTGAGTTTCTTGTTTCTACAAACGGAATGGGATGGAAATGGCCAAGAAATTTGGACCCGTCATATTATGACGGGCGGTTTTCTAGCATAGGCGAAATAAGGAACATACATAATAATAGTTTAAAAAACTAAAAAACACGTTTTAGTAGCAAAATGAACCAAAAAGTTTAAAATAATCTTTGGGTGACAAGTATATAAAGTAACTGACCAAACATTTAATTTTACTGTAATAAAAAAAAAAGCGTGGGGGGCTTCTTATCAGTTGTCTTAAATTTCTTCCACTTGTTATCCATGCGAAAATGTAAATAGACACCCCCCCCCTTCCGACGCTTTTTTTTTATTACAGTAAAATTAAGTGTATGGTCAATTTCTTTATATACTTGTCATCCAAAGAGTATTTTCAAATTTTTAGTTCATTTTGCTATTAAAGCGTGTTTTTTTATTTTTTTTTAAACTATTATTTTATTTTTTGCATTTTAGTTCCTTTTGCTACGAAAGAGTTTTTTTTTTTTTTTTCAAATAAGATTTAGATACTAAATATTGCTAACACTTGTAACTCTTACATGAAATATTTCTGCGTGTGTTCGATTTTTATAATGAATGTATCTTAGTATTTTATTGTATTATTTGCATCAGACATTTTGAATGCTTTCTGGTAAATTCATGTGCAAACATTGTTAGACTCCGCAAATCTGATTTGTACGTTGTAAGTAATTCTAATAAGCCACTGGCTATTTATCCGAAGGAAAGTTGGACCCACAAACATACAAGTTAAGCCAATAAAAGCGTGTTAATTAGAATAAACTAATAACTTATCGTTAATAAATCAATTTGATTATAGAATATTACATTTGTCATCGGGTCTGAGGGTGCATTCCAAATTTTAAAAGAATCCGATCACAAAAAGTGGGCGAAAATTGTGTTGCAAGATCATAAGTTTAATTTTGGTGTAGACGGGATTAGAACGTACGCCCAATGATTTCCGGAGGTGGACTTTCAGCGAAGACCCGCGCCTTGGATACGAAAGCTCATAAAGTAGTGAAATGTACTAACAGTAATAAACCACTAGCTCTTATCACAAACATACAAGTGAAGCTAATAAAAACGTGTTAAAAAATCCATGTAATCCTGGGGTGTATAGTGAAACACAATAATTTCCGATGTGTCGCTCTAAATACATTTTAATGAAAAGAAAACAGATTAATTCACAATTCCATATTAGATTATCTTCTTTACTAATAATAAAGCTGAAAGTCTCTCTGTCCGGATGTCTGGATGTCTGTGACGCGCATAGCGCCTAAACCGTTCGGCCGATTTTCATGAAATTTGGCACGAAGTTAGTCTGTAGCATGGGGGTGTGCACCTTGAAGCGATTTTTCGAAAATTCGATGTGGTTCTTTTTTTATTCCAATTTGAAGAAAAAAACTATCATAAATTACGAAATTATCATAACGTGGGACTGTAACATGGGCACAAGCCAATTGGCGAGATACGAAATTATCATAACGTGCGACTGTAACGTCGGTACAAGTCAATTGGCGAGAAAATTCACCATACATTATTTGTGAATATACAGGCAAACCAAAAGACCTTTAATTTTTCTATTACGGGCGAA
This sequence comes from Uloborus diversus, assembly GCF_026930045.1. NCBI lineage: Eukaryota > Metazoa > Arthropoda > Arachnida > Araneae > Uloboridae > Uloborus > Uloborus diversus. The sequence continues at coordinate 178,424,945 of NC_072735.1, read as the reverse complement.
GCCGTGCGGGTGCCACTAGTAAATAAATAAAAAGGTTTTTCTGAAAGTACCGGAGTTCCGTTATTTTCCAAGGTGAAAATACTAGAACGAATTAACCCCTGGGTTCTACTGTATGAGCATAAGAGGCAGATTTACTTCAGATGAAGATGAGATTTGATTTTGGATATACAATCGGACCCTGATTTAAGAAATTCATCGGGACCGAAGATTTTATTCGTTAAATCGGGATTATTCGTTATATCGGGGTGAGGTAAAAAAATAGAAAAAAAACTGCATTGCCTTATCTAAAGCCCTTAATAAGCAACTGCAAAATATATACGTAATTAGAAAGTGAAACTGAATTAGAATCTTTTTATTCAGCACTTCACGACATAAAGTGTTAACACTCTGTTAACAAATAGAAACTGGCAACGGATAAAAATTTTCAATCATTGCATTTAATTTCCTTGTCGGCCAACAATGAATTCGGTTACCAATCGCGTGAATAAAGGCTTAGCCGTATTTAAATCTGCTTTTAAAAAAACGTTATAATTCCAATTCTATGAAACATGGAAGTTCCAAACACATTCTATCAGATGTGGGGAAAAAAACTCTTTATTTTGGTATTAAATTTTAAGTTGTTTAACTACGTTTTCACTGTAAAAATCGCAAAAAGCCTTTTAGAGGTTTTTAATTAACATCTTCGTTAATTAATGTCATCCAAAGATGCAATCTAGCTAAGAACACTCTCGATCAATTTTCCTTTCGAACAATTTTTTTTTGAGCAATCACGATTGCTTATTGCTTTTATTTGACTGTTTTTGGCGTCCTATCATTTTATTTTCCCACCGCCACCCTCCGCACCATCACCGTCGCCCGGCTCCTCACGATGCTGCTCCTATAGCGAAAGCCGTCTCCAGGTTGCATGCATGTCCTACACACACGCGCATACATACACACACACACATACACTTACATACACATACACACACGTATACGTACAGACACCTACACATACACACACAAAAACATACACACATACACACAACTACCCACGCATTCATGCCTGCACACAAACATAAACACATATGCCTACACACACATACACATACCCCCCACACACACATTCATACACACAACTACCCACACACGTATGCCAGCACACAGACACAAACACACATGCCTACACACACATACACATACCCCTACACACAAACACACATACCCCCACACACAAACACACACGCTTACATACACACACTTGTGATTACGAAAAACATAATTTGAATTCAAGATGTCAAAATTCAAATTAATTTTCTTTTTTTTTTTTCAAAATCGGTCCATCTGTTTAGGCGCTAGTACCACAGATACGCAGACAATTCAAACTTATAACCCCCTTCCTTTGTGTGTCGGGGGTTAGAAAGCAGAACTACATGTGATATACCGACTCATCAAATAGGCCTGACATCACAAGTTGGTTACTGGTGACATTGAAATTCTCTGCTTTCCAGAACATCATAAGCTCCAAAATATTAAGCGAAAATTCACCCCGTTTTAGATGATTTGCAGATGTAACTACGGAGTTTTGGCGAACATTAGATGCGAATTCATGGTGTAGCTATAGGGAAGTACCATGAACGCAAGCAATATAAACCAGTTTCTTTGTAAGCAAAACAAAAATAAAAAAAAAAAAAACTAATTTGATTTAGGTAATTTAGCTCGAATGCAAAATGCAATAAAATACCATCTGCATCAAATGTATAATATTCTTGTGAATGTATACATTTTTTTTTCTATTTATTTGTTTCTGAAAAATTTTGTGCGTTATACAATTTTAATATTAATTTTTCAAACACTAGTCTTAAAAGTTGTAAGCAGAGGTAAAAGTTTTTACCCTATTTAAACAACTAAGATTATGGAAAGATTCAGTTTTCCGATTACTAATTTATTATTTTATTTTTGAAGCCAAATTCATATATTTTTAGTTAACTACTTTCCAATTATTTACTATGCATGTTGTTGCAATTTCAGGAATCTATTTTTTGGAATATTTATTACTATCGTGTCATCGACTATTTACAAGAAAAAGTTTTTTTCCCCATAAGTTCCAAATCAAGGAATGTTTTTCGCTTCATTCAAAGCTGTATAACAATGAAATCGAAGATAAAAAATGAGTCAATGTTTCTTTTTAAACTTTCGACAGTGAGTCCTATGGAATTTTCACAGCTTTTGCAACATGAAGAAGAAAAACGCAAATTTATCCGTAATCCGTTGCGTAATGTTCGTCTTTTTCCAGTTAGACGGGGTAATTGAAAACACATATAACCACGTATATAAGGAGAAAAATAACTCGCGGACGTGCAAGGTAGACCGAACCGAATCAAGATGAAATTAATTCTAGTTTCCCTCGCCATTTGCAGTTTTATGTGAGTTATTTCTTTTTTTCTTTTCCTTAAAAGGGGTCTCAAGACTTTTTGACCTCGAAAAATCCCACGTTTTGAAAAAAAAAAAATGTTTTATTATCCTTATTACATGCTTTTCTTTAACTTCACTCGTTGTACGTAATTTTTTGATTTCGCCTTTCCCTTCAGTTTGGAATGCTGGAAACATGTTTACATGCATGTGTATACTGAAAAAAAAATTGTTTGTTTGTTTGTCTGCGTGACCGGATTTTTTCAAATCCAGCAACTTTGAATGAACCAACTTCCAGATGTCCTAGGGTGCTGATTTTTTTTTTTTTTTTTAACACTTGTCTTGGATGACAATACAAGGTTCCATCATTTTTTGGCGCGAATTCCTCGAAGGGGGTGTGAGCAATGGGACGTCTCTTGAGTTATGCGTGCTTGCTATTACCCAAGAAGTGACTGGCGGAATCAAACAAAATTTGGTCCACATGTTGCCCCAAACAGGAACAAGAGCTGATTCAATTTTGGTGCCAATAGCTCAAACGGGGGTTGAGCTATAGAACTTTTTTTGTCGTCAATGTTTAATTTTTAATTTTCATTAGTATAAAATGGGTTATACGGTGCCCACGCTTTTCTTTTCATTCAGAAATTTAAATGATAATTTCAATGTATCGTAATACAATAGGTCTGATGTTAACTTATGTGTTCTATGGGATAAATTTTTTGTGATAAATGAAAATTATTTTTAACCTTTTAGTTCAATGTTTGCAAATGAAAAAAAAAAGCATGTTTTTAAAATTTATTATTTTTTTTTTTTCAGAACAGTTACCAAACATTTTATGTTCGTCAAAGTACTTCCGAAGTTATTAATAAAATGGTAGGGGTTGTTTACATTGGGGACCATTGTGAGTCCTAACTTTAGACGCGTTTTTCTCAAAACGTAAAATTTCTGATTACTTGCATCATATTTAATTAAATTATTGTTCTCCTACTATGATATTTTGTGGTACCTATCAAGGTTCGCCGATATATATCAGTCTATATATATCATTATATATATCACGATATATATCGGATATTTATTTTGAAAATATCATGTATCTTACTACTATTATATATGCGAAAGTTTGTCTGTATGGATGTATGGATGGATGTATGGATGTTTGTTACTCTTTCACGCAAAAACTACTGAACGGATTTTTATAAAACTTTACAGTAATATAGCTTATGCATCAGAATAACACATAGGGTAGTTTTCGTCGCGTTATGGGGGGCAAAACCCCCTTAGGGGGGCAATAAAACACAATTTTTGTATAAATTCTCTAATATTGGGATGAAAAAATACTTGCACATATTTACATTATATGTCCATCGAAAGCTCTGATTTTTCTGGTGAGGATGGCACCTGTTCGAAATTTCTAAGTAGAATAAAAAACGAGTTATGAGCTTTTTAGTTCCATGTTCGAAGGCTTTCCTCAACTCAATACAGTATTTAGTGTATCATCTCAACTCCCTGTCGATAGCGGCAATTGTTGTATTGTTGACTATCTTTGCTTTTCGTGACTGTTCAAGGCTTTTCTCAAGTCAAATCTTGAAGTAAGATTTTTGCACAAGATTGGCAAATAATACATGATTTGGCTGATCATTTTCCACTTAAACGGAACTTTAATGTAATTAATGGTTTTTAATATTATTTATGCTGATTGAACGCTTACTCATTATCCAATCAACCAGCAGATCGCCAAAATTTTTGCAGAAAGATTTCCGTAGCTGATGCATTTGGCAGTTTTTTCAACGTCGCTGTTTTTGAAGCCGAAGACTACGTCATAATGTTTCTCAGCTTTCACCATGTGAACAAAATATCGCCAATCAAAGAATTTTCAAAAGACTTTTTTTACTGTGTTAAATAATCCAGCAACTAAATTAAGCAAATCCATAAACAGCACAAAAACTTCCATTAATTTTCCTTTTTGCACAATTTCAAACAACCACCAAATTTTATTACTTATTGGTAACAATTACTTTTGGTACTTACTATTACTTTTGGTAACAATTCGGATGAAACTGTTTAGCGCCATTTTATGGTGACCAAAAATATCTCAGCATCTGGCGACGATATCTCCTGTAACGAAAATTAATATCATATCGTTTTACAAAGTAAGGAAAGAATGGGGAAGCATCATCGAAGGTACCCCGAAACGACTTTCGCAAATTCGATAAAATCGCACCAAGAGCCACAATGATTGAAATTTCCCGAAATAACTAAAGCAAGTATAAGAGGATTACGAGCGCAGCTACTTTTTTTTAATCGCATCGTACTTCATTAGCCATACAGAGAAGGTTTTAGACTCCATGTTTAAAAAAAAGTATCAACAGATTAATCTTTTTAAACATGAGAAGATTAATTTCATGTTTTGGAAATTTGTATATGCTTAAATATAGTGCTTTCGTTTCTAAATCAATACTATTTTGTTCTTTATACTTATTGCTATTTTAGTTTTATGGGTAAGGAAGAAACTCGATTTTTAATCACGACAAAAAGATGTGTTTTAAATTCTTTCACTTAAAACAGAAAACAAAAGCAAGTAACGATTTTTTCTCTTAATTATTACTGACCCAGGCAACGCCGGGTATTTTCACTAGTATTTTCTATATTTATTCTTTCAACTACGGTATCTTCAATATAAAAATTACTCGTCATAGTAATATTGTTCATTTCTTATTAAAAATAACCAAAAAGTTATGTACTACATTTTTATGAGTATCAATACATCATTAATGCAGCAAAGTATCCTTTTTACTTCCTTTTACAAAAAAGGAAGTATTGTATTAGCGAAAAAAATTTCACCCAAAAATCGGCTTTAATTTCCATTTTGCTCACCCCCGAATGAATGTTGAGTTTTTTTTTTCAACCCGACCACACGTGGATATGTGCTTAGGAACGTACAGACACCCGAAATATCCATTTTGACGATCCCCGAGTTAATTACAACGAGTTTTCTCGTGACGTCTGTATGTACGTATGTATGTGCGTATGTGTGTATGTGTGTTGCATAACTCAAGAACGGAATGTCCTAGAAAGTTGAAATTTGGTACGTAGACTCCTAGTGGGGTCTAGTTGTGCACCTTCTTTTTTGGTTGCATTCGGATGCTCCAAAGGGGGTATTTTGACCCTTTGGGGGGGGGGAATCATTGTTAATTTCGATGTAAACTCAAGTGGTGTTATAATTTGGCGGACACTTGGCGATATATCGCCAGTCTTTTGGTCGCCAAGTTTTGTCGACAAATTTGGTGATTTCTTTTTTTTTTTTTTTAATCTGGTTTCAACTTGGCCACTGTTGGTGATATTTAGAGAGTAAACTATTGAATCATATTAAAATTGCCAGCAATGGGGAAATGACATTAAATTGGAGTAAAAGGAAGTCATATGATGTACACATCAGCTCGTTTATTTTATGTCCATTCAATAATTCGTAATGTTACAATTTTGATTCATATTAAAAGTGCGTAGTTAAATATTACATGTTGGTCAGAAAAAAAAGGAAATGTCTTATGACTATGCTTGTGCAGAACAGGTGCATATTTTTTATTTCTGAGTCATATAATTGTGTAAAAGTAGCTAACAGAAGAAAAATGAGTAAAACAGCTAATGCTAAATTAACTCCATTAAAATTGATACAAATGTGAAACGAAATACTAGATATAAGTAATGAAAGACACCTTAATTTTAAGTCTACATATTGTAATAATAATAATATCTTATACATATAAAATCTGAGTATCTATCTATCTATGTCCAAGCTTCTTCTCCCGAACGACAGTGAACTGACCATCGAACCAGGTATCGATGGACTCGTCATCTTCCCGTCTTCATGTTTGGCTATTTAACATAATCCTCCGATAATAATTAGCGGAGATATCAATTAAAAACTATTAATTATGACTCTTAGATTTCAAAATCAAATCCATATTTTTCGAAGGCTTTCCTCCATTCAAATTATTATTCAGTGCTTCATCTCAACTTTCCATAACAATGCTTTTATTAAAATGTATAGCGGGTGAAGAAAATCATTGAGATGAAAGATCTGTTGCCATTTCTTTTTCTCGAATATGAACAGGTAAAATTCTTGTTTTTGTTTTGAGGCTTTTCCTGTAATCAGGGTGCTTAAGTTGTTTACTTTTCGATTATTTTGCCGTAATCTGCAGCAAAACTACACTGACTTTTTTTTTTTTTTTTTGGTTCAAGCCTGAGTGTTGAACTCGCGTCACTTGACATAACTTTTATTTTTGAGGTGGACCGTGCAAAGCCGGGCGACGCAGCTAGTAAGAAAATAAAGAGTGATTTGAGGATACATTTACTATTTTGAAGACTTCAGTTTTTGCTGATTGAAAATATCGGATATATATCAAAATATCGGATATTTTCTAACCCTGGTTCCTATCTTTGGACTTATATCTCATTTTAAGTAAAACTAATAGACAAATATTTTTTTAAGCACAGGGTTTACAATTATGATTTTTATACAAAGTTTTCATATAAATTGCTACAAAAAATATTCATTACTTTATGAGCTGAAAAAAATATGTACAGATCTTATTGTGATACTTCGCTGTACTTTAAGCCAATTTTGGGAAACATAAACCCATTATTTAAGTCAGAATCGTGCGCGAAGCAAAGTATTAACTTTTCGTGATATACAATAGGGCTTAAATAATTTAAAAAATACAGCAAAATTTCCCTCAAAATAATGATTCTAAGATTTTGTTAAAGGCTAATTAAAACTTCCGAATAAATTAAACGCAACCCTTTTTAACTCAAATTCGCAACTCCAACGAACTATAGGGGGCACTGAAGTCACTGTCTAATGGCGGACTTAAAAACTAAAACAAACGCACATGGTAACGAAGAAAATGCTAAAAGTGTTGTGATTTTTGTTCGTACGTATGATTTTTTCGCTTTATTCTTTTTAAATTAATTTTCAAAGTCTTGTGGATATTCTGGCCCACGTAGAAAGAAATGAGAATTCAAGAAGCATTACTAAACGTCAAAGATTCATGCAAACTACGTAGTTCGTAGTTCTAAGCAGCTATTTCCACGATGTTGAATTCGATATTTATCAATTCCTGATAAAACTAAATAATAATTGTGGCCTGACAAGAATAACAATTAATGCTAGAAAATTCAATATGACATTACAAATTGTTATCGAAAGAAGATGATACTTTTTTGCCTTGCTTGGCTAGCGCTTATTGTTTTCCATTTGTAGCTGAGTTATTTCTCTCGAATTCCCGAATCGGTTAATTTAAAAATGTTCTGTTTCGATTTTTCTAATTTCTGAGTTACCATTTAATTGTGTCATGTTATGCAAATCATCAACAAAATTCTCACGGATATATGGTGGTAGTTTTCTTTTCAGTTGATTGACCATTATTTCTTTTCACTTATCGAATTCCGTAATCTTACTACCATTTTATTCCACTTATGATAAAAATTAAAAATGGTTTAACTAAAAACGCGAAATCTCGCCAAGGCTACTTTGCTCTCACTATACTAAAACTATAACCCTAAACAAATTTGGCGAAACCTTTCAGGTGAGAATAAAAGGATCAAAGTAAATTTTTTCTCGGTTATTCATTTTGTTCTACGGTAATATATTCAAGAAAATATTTTGCATACTGTCCATTCCAACTAAATGCTGCTGTAAAATATGGTAAGTTTAATTAATTTAAGATTTAAAAAACCCCCATATTCTTACAAATTCATACAAAACAATAAAATGTTTTACCTTGTATAACGTTATCTAAGTTTGTTAATCCAGAATTTTCGCTTTCACCAATTATTAAGGAAATAATGAAAACTAACATTATTTTGAGAAGCTCGAGAATACTACTAAGGGACGAATTAATTTCTGTAGCTGAAAGCAAACTAAGACACATCGATTGCGTTAATAAATACTCAGAACAAACTGTGTTTACGTCAACAGACACACGTGGAACGCAACGTGGCAATGTTTTAGTTTCATTTGCAGTTTTGTAAATCACCGCAAGGTAGCGTATTCGAACGCTGGAGTTCCGAATCCTTAATTATCTTCTGCTGGCAGTACCAAAAAAAAAGTTTTACCTCAATGCAAAATTAACATTTTATTTATTCAATCGAAAAAAAATGGCAACACATCTTTCTTCTCAATATGTTCATTCACGCAAATTTAAATTTAACTCGTTGGCAAAAGAAAAATTTCCAATTTTTTTTGTTGTTCCATTAGGCTTAAAAATGCTTACAACTTTTTCAAGGTGATTTTACTGTTTTGGGGTTATTTTTTTAAATTCTAAGGAAGAAAATTAACAATAGGGGTATTTTTTGCGGGCTTTCGAATGGGACTTGAATCAAGAAAATCGGATAATTATGTCCCGTAGAAAGAGCCATTTAATGCCATTTTCAGGTCCTAAAATTGAAATTCGAACAATTCGGTTCTTTTTTGGCGTTTGAAAACCCCCCTACGTTCCTTCTCGGGTGGCCAAGTACATCCCTGCCAAATGTTTTCTAGATCCGACGAAAACTGTGGATTTGTGTAGAGAACATACATACACACATCTATATTCTCTGTTTAATTTATTTTGATAAAGAGGTGGGCAGACGATTTCTTTTTTTTTTTTTTTTCCAATGATGATAAAACTTATTTCTTTAAGTGGACATTTTGAAAATTACTAGTGCTCGCACCGCGGTTGAAATTCGATAGTACAATGTAAAAAAATTCCGAAACGTCCCTGAATATTTCCGTGCAACGTTTCGGGATTTCACAGGTTTTCATCTATTTCCCCTTAAAATCAAGTATCTTTGCAAAGAAGTTTCTTAAATTGCTACAAGTTGCACGAACCTTTTACTGTTGGGAAAAATATTTTTAGGTACTGTTAGCCCCGCTTAATCGGGTAACAGATAAACGAATACCCCGCTTATACAAATAAACTTCCCGGAACCGAAAATTTCCCCATAGACGCAATGTTGAAGACTCCGCTTAATCGAGTAATTTCCCCGGATAATTGAATAATATTAATATTAATCAGCTTTCCCAAGTATTTTTCCTGATAATTTTTTTTTAATAAATTAGAAATAAATTAAGTATGAACAATTATTAACGTAAAAATATAAAGTAATATTTTTCGCCTACAACGGGCGGGAAAAACATCATTAATAGTCCATACAAACATTTCCAATATTCTGCCAAATTTCTTTTGCCTTTGTCATTTCCGAAGAAAAAAATAAATAAATAAAATAAATTATTATTTCCTTTGTATAGCTATTGATGTATTATTATTACGTTGTAAGACAAATGTTGTCAATTTAGAAAGCTATGGACAATTTCTCCACTTAATGCAATACCCCGCTTAATCGAATAAAATTTCTTGGAACCGACGATATTTAATTAAGTGGGGCCGACAGTATCAGTTTAAAGACTGGCCGATTTTTAATAAGAATGTAGGCTTTAGTTCGATTACAGTCCATCCAGATTGATTAAGCTCCAATGAGAGCGAATAAGTCAGAGAAGGGCTGCAGTTCTGCAAGGCAAGAAATTGCAAGGGAGATTCTTGGTTCTTACTTGCAATTCCACCTTAGCGTTGGTCATAGTTACATTAATGCTTCTAGAGCTTTATTATTGAATCAGGAAGGTTCTGATTAATTGCGTTAAGAGTACTTAATTTTTCTTGAAGGTTCTAGACTGGCTTTAACCGGAGAGATTTCCAAATGCTTCAGAAAGATTCAAGGATAACGGGGTGGTTTCTTTCAGTCAAAAGTACTAATTTTAGTCATTGAAATGGATAGAATGAGTAAAAAAAAAATAATAACATGGACCCAGAAAATACTCTCATTTTCCCAACAGTTTTTTTTTAATTTAATTTTTAAAACGTCCGATTTTTCAAACAAGGCGTGGTCTTGATGACGTCACAAATGACGCATCTTTCTACCACCTTTCCACGTTATGATAATCAAGTAGCGAATTAAAATTGCGCTCTACGTTTGCTATCAACCCTATCGTTGCCAATACACGTGAGTAAAGATGCGAATTGAATATTTTGCACTGTGAATGGCATCACTGAATGGCATATCATCATTTGTGATGTCATCGGCAGAAGCCGTATACAATGAAAGCGCTCCAATTTAAGTAATTTTTAAAAAATATTAAACGTAAACAAATTTATCAAAAAAATGGTCAGATCCTATGTTTTTAAGCATGCTCTTTCAGAAAAATTTCTTTTAAAATTTTCGAAACGACCCCATTTTAGGAAGGTTACTGTGTTTTTTAGCGGAAAACGTTCCTGGTTTGTGCAGGATATATTATTCACAGAATAGCTGCCCAATATTTTCCAGGAACATTTCTGAATCGTTTTTACAGTGTATAAATAACTGAAAATTTGAGAAACCTGATATCAATTTTCCAGTTTCCAAAATTTTTATTTGTACTTTTATAGGGCTGTGGCAACGGCCTAAACTCAGAGAAACAGCGCATGCAAATCTGGCAAAGTTTACTTAAAAGTCTCCAGCTGAGTTGGCTAGCGCGCGGTATCTGGATTGATGTGTTATGTGTAAATGTTAGATTATTCCGAGATGGAACTGATTAATTTATATTTATTTCTTTTAATGGTAATGTGTTTTGTTGCAATTTACAATAAATGTTCGCTTTTAACAACTGGATTACCCGTCTCTACATTGGTGACCTGAACACGCAGTTATCAGTTGGTAGCGAAATGATTTCAAGAAAGAATGGGTCGCAGCAATTCGCCGGAAGGTAATTTATTTCGACGAAAAACTTCAATTTTTTTCAACTGTCTTGCTTTTCTGTGCATGTGTCCTTTGAGGTTCTTGAGTGTAGCATTGTACCTAAGCTATTAGTTGTTCATGTTACAAATTCAGTAATTATTTGTTTCATGTTAGTATGGAAACAAAAGAGAATTTAAATTTGACTCAAAAGGAAGTAAGTGCTGAAAACTTAAGTTGCAATAGGGTTGCTGTAAAAGTACCTAATTTTTGGCCGGAACTACTTTGATATACCCCCCCAAATCGGAAATTTGGCGACTTTTTTTGTTTTTGTTGACACAAAACTTTGTTGCCACAAAAATTGTTGACACAAAACTTTAAAAAAAACTCAAAAAATGGTACAAAATACAAGAAAATACTAAATTTGGCAACAGCAAAAACCTAAAAGCTGAAAAAACCTAAATTGGCAACACCAAAATAAGAAACAGCAACCCTAAAAAGTCCGTAGGAATTGCCAGATTTGGCGCGTAATTTTTGGGGGTGTATATCAAAGTTATACCCAAATATCGCAAGAAATGATCTTTATTTTGGAACAACTTTGATATACCCCCCCCCCCCCAAATCGGAAATTTGGCGACTTTTTTTGTTTTTGTTGACACAAAACTTTGTTGCCACAAAACTTAAAAAAAAACTCAAAAAATGGTACAAAATACATGAAAATACTAAATTTGGCAACAGCAAAAACCTAAAAGCTGAAAAAACCTGAATTGGCAACACCAAAATAAGGAACAGCAACCCTAAAAAGTCCGTAGGGAATGCCAGATTTGGCGCGTAATTTTTGGGGGTGTATATCAAAGTTATACCTTTTGGCCTAATAATGCGAAGTTATTTTTTGTACAACTTGAAGCTAGTTTTAGGTTAGCTGGCGTTACGGTTGAACAAACGCAATTCGATCATTTGGTTGCGTCGCTAGATGCAGAAACTTTGTCTCATGCTACCGATATTTTATGTCAGCCGCCAGAAAAACCATACACCGCACTTAAACAAAGATTGTTAGCGGAGTTCGAATTTTCTCAGAGTCGTAAAGTAAAGACATTAATTGAAGACTTAGAATTAGGTGACAAATCTCCATCTATGTTATTACGAAAAATGAAAGAATTAAGTGAGAGTCATGTAGATGATGATTTTTTAAAAAATATTTGGCTTCGTAGGTTACCGGTACCAGTGCAAACAATTTTAGCGGTCAGTTCTGAAAATTTAGAAAAGTTAGCGGAAATGGCAGACAAGATTTGCGAATATACTGGGTTGGTTGTAAACTCAATTGATAAGCAAACTTTTAAATACCAAACTGCTAGTACTGAAATTCAGTTGGAACAATTGCAACTGAAAGTAGACGAACTTACTAAAATTGTAAAAACGCGCAGTCGCTCAAGGTCTCCAAATCGATCTCAGGGCCGTAAACAATTTAATTTGAGAGCTGAAAAGCGAAATAATTGGTTATGTTGGTATCATTTTAAATTTAAAGACAAAGCTACCAAATGTGTAAAACCATGCGCTTTTGAAGCGAAATTTTCAAATTTTTCAAAATCGTCGGAAGTTTCTATGACTTTTAATAAAACAGGATTTAGTCGCAGACTGTATATCACTGATATTTTAACTCAAACGAGCTATCTAATTGACACAGGTAGTGATGTTTCTTGTTACCCAAAATCCTTTTTGAATTTAGACAGCTGAAAAAAAGAATTCACTTTGTACGCTGCAAATGGATCTGGGATTGATACTTACGGTACTAAGTTATTAAATTTAGATTTCGGGTTAGGACGCAGATTGAGATGGCCGTTTATCATAGCTGACGTTACAAAGCCTATAACAGGGGCAGACAGTTTGAATCTGAACTTTTTACGAGTCTATCAAAGATGCTTGGCATAAAATTAGCAAGGACATCGCCGTACAGACCCCAAAGTAACGGTCTGGTGGAAAGACTGCACCGACCATTGAAGCAAGCTTTGATGTGTTACAAATCCGATTGGGTTGAAGCACTTCCATTAGTGCTGTTGGGACTCAGATCTACGTTACGTGAAGACCTTGGCGCGTCCGCGGCACAGCTGACTTATGGGTCAACTCTACGGTTACCTGGACAGTTGTATGTAGAAAAAACTTTATCTAATACTAGGGGGCTATCGCCCCCTGCTCGCTATCGCTCGCCAACCCCCGGAACTGCTTACGCAGTTCCCTGTGGATCGCTTCGCGATCCATGCTCGCTTCGCTCGCTCGCTGTATGCCAATACATTAGCCTAGCTAAAATTTTCCGTAAAAATTAAAGTTGGTAATTGCATTTAGGTCACCATCCATTTAACCAATATGAAAATTACGTTCATAATGTTAATTTGTCTGCTTTAGCCAGATTTTCGACAGTTTAACTTTGCTGTATGTAAGATGACTGCCTTGGCAATGTGCACAACTTTACCATTATAGATACAAAAGTGTCTGTCATTGCTTTGGAGAGATTGCACTTCTACCTGTTGGTCCGCGGAAGGTATTTTATTTCCCTTCTACCACCCATTGGAAAACCAATGAAGGCATTCCCCTATCCGCCACCTGGGGACGCGCCCTCTAGGGGTTACAGGCTCCCCCGAGGGATGTATTTACATTATTTACACTCTTATATATATATTTACATATTTACACTCTTATATATATTTACATATTTACACTCTTATATATTCTAATCTGAGAAAACTTCCTCATATACACAATTAAAAATGTCCCGTTTGGGAGCCACAACTGACACTGCTTCAAAAGATCTTGTTCTTGATAATGCCACATAGAGCTGGCCATGACTAAAAACAGGCTCAGAGAGCACCAAACATATTTTCTCAAACGTTTGTCCTTCTTGTTGTTATTCTGAATCCTTGCCACGTCACGAACAAAAAATGGTTTAACTAAAAACGCGAAAACTCGCCAAGGCTACTTTGCTTGCACAATACTAAAACTACTATAACCCTAAACAAATTTGGCGAAACCTTTCAGCTGAGAATAAAAGGAATAAAGTAAATTCTTTCTCGGTTATTCATTTTGAACTGAACTGTCGTACTGAAGCAGAGAATAGACGACGCTCAAAGCGCCTACGCGTTCAAAACAACATTGCCGATGAACATGATTGTGGAGCAATGTGTGAAGAATGCGAATTTTGTGGTGCTCTTTATTGGCAGAAAGAGCGTAATACTGCAAATAAATATACTAAATGTTGCCATGACGGAAAGGTGCGGTTACCGGCATTGTGTGACGCACCTGATCTGTTGAAGGAACTGCTGACTGAAAATTCCCCAGCCGCTAAAAATTATCGGCAGCGAATCAGAGAATACAACTCTGGAAATGGCTCGTCTTAAATTGGATTCAAGAACGGTTTCCTGCCTTCTTTGAGCTTTTCTTTGCTGATTAAGGTTGAAATGGGCCACAGCCCGACTCAAACTCATCTCAAAAAAAAAAAAAGTTCGTTGAGTATTCTGTGATTCAAGATTTCAAAACAACGTAGAAGTTTGTTTACATGATTTATCGGCGAAGTGTTGCCAACAGAGGTTTAGAAATTCACCACTTCATTTGCCGGCACGTAAGAGAATTATATATATAGATGCCTGACTACGTTGCACGTCTTCAAAGACTGATTAGCTCGCTAAGTCCATCTACCCCTATTCGGCATGGTCAACAACGGATTTATATCCCTAAAGATCTGCAAAACTGTACACATGTTTTTGTGCGCTTAGATGCTGTAAAAAAATCATTGCAGCCGCCATACGAAGGGCCTTATCAGGTCCTAAAGAGAATGGACAAGAGCTTTTTGATTTCGGTGAACGACAAGGAAAAGATCGTTCACATCGATCGCTTAAAACCAGCATTTTTAATTGCTGGAGATTCCAATCCAAGGACTCCTGGAGTTACAACAAGGTTTGGCCGCAAAGTACGTTTTCGTCTCCCAATGGTCTTGTGAGACTGGTGAGGGAGTCTGTGGCAACGGCCTAAACTCAGAGAAACAGCGCATGCAAATCTGGCAAAGTTTATTTAAAAGTCTCCAGCTGAGTTGGCTAGCTCGCGGTTTCTGGATTGATAGGTTGTGTAAATGTTAGATTATTCCGAGATGGAACTGATTAATTTATATTTATTTCTTTTAATGGTAATGTGTTTTGTTGCAATTTACAATAAATTTCGCTTTTAACAACTGGATTACCCGTCTCTACAGGGCAATTCGCTAGTGGTTGACCACCAGCTAGTAATTGATCACTCGAATACTAATATATACAAAACAATAAACAAGTAGATATTTTCAATTGGATTGCTAGAACTAATTTCTAGCATTCCATGAGATACTCGGTTGTAATTTATACAATTAACTCAATGAGATAAAACTTGTCCTTCTTCTAAAACTTAGCTGTATTGATGTATGAAACATCCTTCAAAAAGTGAGTATAGATTTTTATCCACAAAAAAAGTATTTTTACCAGTAACTGGGGCCCAGCATATGGAGATTCTCGGCACGGATTTGGAAAAGTAGATTCGAGAGGGTAACTTTATAGGAAAGCTGCTTGGCGTTAAAACTGACATACCTATGCATTACTACTATTAAATAGTATATTAATTATTGTTGAAATGATATTTTTATTTTCACTGTAGAGATTTAATTTATGGGTTCTGTTTTTGGTAGTGGCTAATGATAAACTACATAATTTCTTGCTTACTATTTGTCTCACGTTGCGCAGTTTTACTTAAAGTTTGGTTACACAACTTCATCAAAACTAATGAAGCATTATATTTCATATATACAGGGGCTATATTCATGGAGGTGGCCGAGGACCTGGAGGCCAAGGAGGCGGCGGTGGTCAAGGAGGATTTGGCCAAGGAGGTCAGGGTGGACCTGGCAGCTATGGTCAAGGAGGATTTGGCCAAGGAGGTCAGGGTGGACCTGGCAGCTATGGCCAAGGAGGCCAGGGAGGACAAGGAGGATTTGGCCAAGCAGGTCAGGGTGGACCTGGCAGCTACGGTCAAGGAGGCCAGGGTGGACCTGGCAGCTACGGTCAAGGAGGCCAGGGTGGACCTGGCAGCTACGGTCAAGGGGGCCAGGGAGGACCTGGCAGCTATGGCCAAGGAGGCCAGGGAGGACAAGGAGGATTTGGCCAAGGAGGTCAGGGTGGACCTGGCAGCTATGGTCAAGGAGGATTTGGCCAAGGAGGTCAGGGTGGACCTGGCAGCTATGGCCAAGGAGGTTGTAACTACGGCCAAGGAGGTTGTGGTGGACAAGGAAATTATGGTTGTCAGTATGGACAAGGCGGCTGTGGTGGAGGTGGAGGTCCTGGACAAGGAGGTGGTGGTGGACAAGGAAGTGGTGGTGGACAAGGAGGTGGTGGTGGACAAGGAGGTGGTGGTGGACAAGGAAACTATGGTTGTCAATATGGGCAAGGAGGTTGTGGAGGAGCTGGCCAAGGTGGTGGCGGTGGCCCTGGAGGATACGTGCAACAAAAGCGCTAAATTGTGAAGCTTTCAGGCAGAGATCAAAACTTTTCTATAGACTTAAGGTAAGGCAAAATTTTGTTTAAAAGCATACTTAATTTATTGCCCAGACTGAATATGTCAGGTTTTGGAAATTATATGGGAATGGAGCAGCGGCGGATTTTTAGCATCAGAAATCTGATGGGTCCCAGCGACACAGGAGCGGCCCTTTCATTCAGTTAACCAGCAATAAGTAACATTTAATTGTTAATTTTTCGGCCTTCAATTGTGCTGCAAAGCAGCTCTTTAGAAAGAAAAGTGCAAGTGATTGCAGTTTTCAGCGAATACGTTTTCATCGTTGTTATTGTTTATTATAGTACAAATAGTGTTTCTATGGCTTTTTGAGAATGATTCGTAAAACGGCTTTTTCTTTAGACAACGTGGTTTTTAGAAAAGATTTTGTAAAAATTAGCAAGCCTAAACCTATTTTTTATATAATGCTAAGTGATGTCTTCATACACTGGGATTCGCAGTATCAATCGTTTTACTAATAAATGTTGCTTGCTTTTGAGGGGGGTTGTCGAGTTCAAGACTTCTTACGCTCGGAAGAGCTTAAAGTTAATCTTTTATCTTAAAGATTGAAGTACCTAATTACAAGAAGACATGTGTAGTGTATTTTTAGCAGTAAGTTTTTCAAGGTTTAGTACCAAAAACTCTGAAACGCACATGACTTCGAAACCCCATGTATCTAGTTTGTAGTATTTCTATTCTAAGTTTGAGTTGAACCAATGTCATGTATGCTGGTCGTAGTGCTCTCATGTTTATATACTATGCAATCTTAAAAGGAGACAAAAATAACATTCTATCAAAATTCCAATCAATTGAATATTTAATAAGTAAGGAAAAAATGATTGTAGAAATGTACAATTATTTGTCCAGAAATATTCTGTAATATCTGGCCATTCTCTTTTATAGCTCTTAGGAACTTGGAGACTCCCAGAAACGTCAACAGGTGCTTCAAATAAAGCTTCCAAAGGACACCTGCTGTTATGTTTCTTTACTGACTGATAAATCATTGCTATTGGGCTTTTATTTATTTGTTTATTTAACAAGCAAAGCAGCAATAACGCGCAGACAAAATGTATACATTTGCATTTTATGTTTTTTCACTGATCAAATAAATTGATGTTCTTGTATGTGTGCATCTGTTTGATAAATCGTGGAACAACAATAACACTCTGCGAAAATGAATAAATCATTTTCAAAATTTAACTCTGAAAACGACACTTTTAATTCCAAAATTTCAATCAAATATCGGCCTAAATTTACATTATATGCAGGAGTTGTTTATTTGTTCAAAATAAATAAAAAAAAAAGAAAATTTGGCGCATTTATGGGAAAAAAATATACTCTGGAAATTTCAATCGGATAAGCCGGAGATCTGGATAAACAGGGGTTGGATAAATGGAGTTGTACAGTAATTTCATTTAATTGCTTTACTGATCGCCACTCGGCCATCTTTAAATATTTTCTTCTTTATCTTTACTAATAATAAAGCTCAAAGTTTCTCTGTCTGTAGGATGTCTGGATCTCTGTGACGCGCATAGCGCCTAGACCGTTCGACCGATTTTCATGAAATTTGGCACAAAGTTAGTTTGTAGCATGGGGGTGTGCACCTCGAAGCGATTTTTCGAAAATTCGATGTGGTTCTTTTTCTATTTTAATTTTAAGAACATTTTCCGGAGCGAAATTATCATAAGATGGACGAGTAAATTACGAAATTATCATGACGTGAAATGAGAAAGCGAATGACATAGCCAATTGGCGAGAAATTCATCATCCATTATTTGTAAATATACAGGCGAACCGAATGACCTTTTAATTTTCAACTACGAGCAAAGCCGTGCGGGTACCACTAGTTACTAATAATAAAGCTGACAGTCTGTGTCTCTGGATCTCTGTATGTTACGCGCATAGCGCCTAGACCATTCGGCGAATTTTCATGAAATTTGGTACAGAATTAGTTCGTGGCATAGGGTTGAGCACCTCGAAGCGATTTTTCGAAAATTCGATGTGGTTCTTTTTCTATTTTAATTTCAAGAACATTTTCTCGAACAAAATATTCATAAGGTGGACGAGTAAATTACCAAGTTATCATAACGTGTAACCGTGACATGGGCGAGCAAATGAACACAGCTAATTGGCGAGAAATTCATCATCCATTATTTGTAAATATACAGGCGAACCAAATGACTTTTTAATTTTTTACTACGGGCAAAGCCTTGCGGGTACCACTAGTTAAAAATAGTTCTTCAGTTGCATTGTAACCATGCCTTGGAAACAAATATATGAACATTTTCAGCCTCCAAGATCTAAATCCTGAGGACTTAGAATGCATCAAATAAAGGGTTCCTAAAAGTAGGGGGAGAGTGCTGAAATTTTAGGAGATTAGAGTACGTCTTGAAGTGGATTTAAAGAAATTTTTTGGTGAAACGTTTTTCTTTATTTCTAGCTATAGGCACCCGCACGGCCTTGCCCGTTTTAGAAAATTAAAAAGTCATTTGGTTCGTTTGAATATTTACATGCAACTTCTGTTATGCGTTCAGTAGCATTGGTTTTCGAGCTATCTACATACTATATTGAGTAGATTTGAAAAATGGCCATCTATTTTTTTTTGCGAGAAAAATGCACTTGAAAATGATTGCACTTACTCATATACGCTTACCGCTGCGTTTGAATCATCATTATTAGTTTCAAACACATTCGAGATGCCTCTAAGTTGTCGTCAAATGCTCACCATTCAAGATGTCACTTCCGTCCCATTGCTTCCTCGATTTTACTACCAATGAAAGTGGAAATTTTACCTCCATCTGGCTAAAATGATAATAATTTTCAGATTTCTGAATATAAAAAATTGTTTGTTTTGCGTACTGAATTTAAATTTAACAGCTAGTTCAAAAGGAAATATAATATTCGATATTAATACATTCAATTAATAATAAATTAAGCATCAAACCGTAAACAAATAAACTTTAAACGAATGACAAAATGGACATTTATTCTTGGAATATTTTTTAAAATTAAAAATGGTTTTCTTATTTGAAAAGAAATATTGACATTGTCAATCAGAATCAGTAGTTTTAATCCGATACCACACTGATTAAGAATTTCCAACTTAAGATACAATTTGACTATATATTTCATGAAATGTATAGAAGTAAGACGAAGGGGGGAAAAAACAAAATTTGTTGCTTACAGAAATCAGCAGTCTTGCAAAACTTGTAATTCTTTTCTAGCTTAAAAAAAGCAAAACATTTAATGTTTTAGAAAGACCATTTCAAATGCGTTTATTAGGCATACTTTTTTTTCGTTGAAGAAATAAAAAAAAGGAGCAGTAACCATAACAAAAAAGCAAAATTTTAACTTTAGTTGAGGAAATAAATTCCATTCATCTTTTATTTTTAAAGTTCTTCTCGTGATCAATGGTTTAGAATTGTTTGGTTTGCTTGAATGGAGTTGTTTCCATCAGTCAAAATTACTATTTTTAGTCACTGAAAGTGATAGAATAAGCAAAAAAAAAAAAATAATAATAATAATTTGAATTTTGACATCTTGAATTCAAATTGTTTTTTGCAATCACGAGTGTGTGTGTGTGTGTATGCGTGTGTGTTAGTGTTGGTGTGGGTATGTGTGTGTATGTATGCGTGTGTTTGTGTCTGTGTGGGTATGTATGTATGCATGTGTGTTTGTGTCTGTGTGGGTGTGGGTATGTGCGTGTGTGTGTATGTATGCGTGTGCGTTTGTGTCTGTGTGGGTGTGGGTTATGGGTATGTATGTATGTATATATGTATGCGTGTGTGTTTGTGTCTATGTGCAGGCATGAATGAGTGTGTGGGTATGTGCGTGTGTATATGTGTGTGCATGCATGCGCGCGTGTGTGTGTAGGATATGGAAGCAATCTGGAGACGGTTTTCGCTAGAGGAGCAGAATCAGGAGGGGCCGGTCGACGGTGGTGCTGCAGAAGAAGGCGGGGGCGAAAATAAAATCAAACGACGTCAAAAACGGTGAACAAACTGAGAACAATAAGCAATGTGATTACTCAAAAAAATAACACGGACCCAGAAAATACTTCCATTTTCCCAACAGTTATTTTTTAACTGATTTTTTAAAGTGTCCGATTATTCAAACAAGGCGTAGCCTTCATGACGTCACAAATGATGCACTATGGCGCATCTTCCTACCGTGTTTTCACGTTATGATAATCAAGAAGCGAATTAAATATTGTGGTCTGTGAATTGTTAAAGTAATTTTTAAAGATATTAAACTTAGTCAAATTATTTAAAAAACGGTCAGATCCTATGTTTTTTAATATGCTCTGTCAGAAAAAAATACTTTTAAAATCTTGGAAATAACCCCATTAAGCCTCGGATTCAGGTTTTATAAAAAACAATTCTCATAGCTCTTCTCATGCTTGTAGAAACTACAGACGAATTTCATCTTAAGCAGAAAACTCCAAGCTTTAAAATGTCGAAAATTTAAAAAAGTGCATGGAATATTTCTCCCCTATATAATTAAATTCATGTGAAAAATGAGCTTAAATCTAGAATAGAAATAAAAGAAAGAGAACCGAATTTAAAAAAAAAAAAAAAAAAACGCTTCGAGGTTCTCATTTCTATGCTGCAAACTAATTTTGTGCTTTACTTTTGGTGCTTTAAAGAATTGTTGCAGTTCCATTTCTTTTAATCTTACTCAAATCTTTCAATCGTACCGACTGCGTTTCCTCCATTTTTTTCTTCTGAGAAAATTGCTTCTACTCCTCTACATTAGAACAAAGCCATTGTCTGTTTAGTGATATTTTGATTGTTGAAATTGTAACCCTAACTCCAGTGGATTAACTCTAAACTCCAGTTGATAGCGCTCATTGTTGACCATTTTTTCGCTTCTTTATTCCCCTGAAATGACACAGTCTTACCAGTAAAACAGGTCAGTCACCGGATCGAGTTCAGCCTTGTCACAATAAAGCCTTTCCCTGCTTGTTAAACATTACCAAAACATATTCGCAACTCCAATAAACTATAGGGGGCTCAGCAGCCACTGTCTAATGGCGGATGAATAAGGTAAAACAAACAAATGCCGTAACTTATAACTTGGTTTGACGCTTAGTGAATGACAGTAATTTTTCATCGTGTTTGTGGGAAGCTTTCTTTTCTAATGTTCTGAAATTACATTACATCACAAACTTTCTGAAGCCTGTAATTTACCCCAAAGAAAACACGTGGAATGGAATGTTTTACCTTTTTCTTTAGTATTGTTAATCACCGCAAGGTAGCGTATTCGAGCTCTGGAGTTGCGAATTATCAAATTATCATGCCGTGGCGCGAGTTTCATTGTTAAAACTCGTCGGTTACTCGATCATTGGCTATAATATATATGATACGAATGGTGAAATGTGCCTGCTTAAATACAGACATATAACACTGCGAAACGTACACGTAACCGACATGAGCTTCTATGCTCAGAGATTTATGAAAATTATCATGGAAAACATTGGACAAACATAAACCACATACAGTGAAACCTGTGTAAGTTGACCACTTGCGGTGCAGTACTTTGGTGCTCAACTTAGACAGGTGGTCAACTTATAAAGGGGGTAATGATTTTTTTTTTTTTTTTTTTTTGTCATTTCTTGTACCTTGTATTCATTTTTTGACTAATTGACACTTATTCTTTCTGTTCAACACACTTTCATTGTTTAGCATTACTTTGTTGAAACAATAATTTAAAATGTTATTTAAATATTTTTAGAGAATATTATCCCAGAATGACATATAATGTGTCATGCAAATTTAAAATTTCAGTAAGTTGATCAAAAAAAAGTCTTATTGTTTATGAAAAGTTACTCATTTGATATTAATAGTTCCTAAAAATTCATAGCTAATCAAAAATTACAAATTTTTCACTTTATTTTTTTCTCATATACATTTATAACCCCATGATAATCTACTCAAACTCAAAAGGAGGTTTAGTTATGCTGCTGTTTCATTTAGTTGGTGAAATGCTGGTCTGACATCAAAAATATTCTTGGAAAGCTATATATAAAAAAAAAAATAATAATAAAATAATTTGCTAAATAAAATTTTAAAAAATAAACCAAGTGGTACAAAGGGTTTTTTACAATACTCCAAACCAAACTTGGTGTTCATTAGTGGTCAAGATAGACAGGTGGTCAAGATAGAGAGGTGGTCAAGTTACAGAGGTTTTCCTTCATTATAAAGATAGGATTAATTCCGTTCCAGACAAAAGCGGTCAACATAGACAGGTGGTCAACTTACAAAGGTGGTCAACTTTACAGGTTTTACTGTATTAGTAAATCAGAGCCAGACTACCGTAATTTATATAATCGCTAATGTACTGGCCAGAGGAAGCTCTTTTCACTCTAACAAATAATTACAAAGGATTTTAATTTTTAGAATTACGTTCACATGGCTCGATGCAAAGTAGAATAGGACATACAATGCGCCAATAAACTTAAAAATCGTAATTTTTGGATTATGTCAGTCTGGCTCTGAAGTACAGGCATTTGATTTAGATAAAGATTTTGATGAAACAAATGAAGAAGAATTTTGAAACATACATAAAAAATCCACCTTTATAACAGTTTCAAAAAAAAAAAAAAAAAAAAACTATGTTATTCTACTTATTATTATTTTTAACATATAAAATTATACATATAAAATACATATAAAATCATATAAAATCTTCTTATACAAATAAAATCTGAGTATCTATCTATCTATCTATCTATCTATGTCCAAGCTTCTTCTCCCGAACGACAGTGAACTGACCATCGAACCAGGTATCGATGGACTCGTCATCTTCCCGTCTTCATGTTTGGCTATTTAACATAATCCTCCGATAATAATTAGCGGAGATATCAATTAAAAACTATTAATTATGACTCTTAGATTTCAAAATCAAATCCATATTTTTCGAAGGCTTTCCTCCATTCAAATTATTATTCAGTGCTTCAACTCAACTTTCCGGATGAACGCTTTTATTAAAATTTACAGCGTGAAGAAAATCATTGAAAAGAAACATCTGTTGCAATTTTTTTTCTCGAATATAAAGAAATAAAATTAGGTTTTCCACGTGTATAGTGATGACCACGTGACCACGTGATAGGTGTTTATTAATGCAGTATGTTGCATTAATAAACACCCGGGCAACGCCGGGTAGTAGACTATTTTATGTAAAAAGCGGATTGTTATTGTGCATAAATATTTCCGATATAGTCTATCAGATGTAATTCAGTTTAACGTGAGTAAAGATTATAGTTGATAATGCATATATTTTCCCCTTTTGTGCTGACTGAAAATGTACTCATAACTTGTATCATTGATAACGATTATTAACGTTGATGAGGTGTTTTGGCAAAAATATGTTTTACTGGTGTTTTGCAAACCTTGCTTTACGCGCATGTATTTATTCCTTAACGCGTTAGAAACTAGTGTCAGTGTACTACAAAAGCATCAACTGGACTGCTCTTACATTTTTTAGGTAGCCCGTGCAACGCCGGGCACGCAGCTAGTCTTATACATATAAAATCTGAGTATCTATCTATCTATCTATGTCCAAGCTTCTTCTCCCGAACGACAGTGAACTGACCAACGAACCAGGTATCGATGGATTCGTCATCTTCCCGTCTTCATGTTTGGCTATTTAACATAATCCTCCGATAATAATTAGCGGAGATATCAATTAAAAATTATTAATTATGACTCTTAGATTTCAAAATCAAATCCATATTTTTCGAAGGCTTTCCTCCATTCAAATTATTATTCAGTGCTTCAACTCAACTTTCCGGATGAACGCTTTTATTAAAATTTACAGCGTGAAGAAAATCATTGAAAAGAAACATCTGTTGCAATTTTTTTTCTCGAATATAAAGAAATAAAATTAGGCTTTTGTTTTAAGGCTTTTCCTGTAATCAGGGTGTTTAAGTTGTTTACTTTTCGATTATTTTGCCGTAATCTGCAGCAAAATTTTGCTGTTTTTTTTTTTTTTTTGTTCAAGCCTGATTGTTAAATACGCGTCACATGACATAACTTTCATTTTCGAGGAGGACCGTGCACGTCGTAAAGTAAATGAGTGATTTACAAGTTATTTGAGTTCTTTGAGGGTTTGTACCTGGAAAACGGATTGATGTAATTCTTGTACGACCATGTGGATAGAATCCATCCAAATATTTATCTGAGTGGTATGTTGCATTAATAAACACCCGGGCAACGCCGGGTAGTAGACTATTTTATGTAAAAAGCGGATCGTTATTGTGCATAAATATTTCCGATATAGTCTATCAGATGTAATTCAGTTTAACGTGAGTAAAGATTATAGTTGATAATGCATATATTTTCCCCTTTTGTGCTGACTGAAAATGTACTCATAACTTGTATCATTGATAACGATTATTAACGTTGATGAGGTGTTTTGGCAAAAATATGTTTTACTGGTGTTTTGCAAACCTTGCTTTACGCGCATTTATTTATTTCTTAACGCGTTAGAAACTAGTGTCAGTGTACTACAAAAGCATCAACTGGACTGCTCTTACATTTTTTAGGTAGCCCGTGCAACGCCGGGCACGCAGCTAGTCTTATACATATAAAATCTGAGTATCTATCTATCTATGTCCAAACTTCTTCTCCCGAACGACAGTGAACTGACCATCGAACCAGGTATCGATGGATTCGTCATCTTCCCGTCTTCATGTTTGGCTATTTAACATAATCCTCCGATAATAATTAGCGGAGATATCAATTAAAAACTATTAATTATGACTCTTAGATTGCAAAATCTAATCCCTATTTTTCGAAGGCTTTCCTCCATTCAAATTATTATTCAGTGCTTCATCTCAACTTTCCATAACAATGCTTTTATTAAAATGTATAGCGGGTGAAGAAAATCATTGAGATGAAAGATCTGTTGCCATTTCTTTTTCTCGAATATGAACAGGTAAAATTCTTGTTTTTGTTTTGAGGCTTTTCCTGTAATCAGGGTGCTTAAGTTGTTTACTTTTCGATTATTTTGCCGTAATCTGCAGCAAAACTACACTGACTTTTTTTTTTTTTTTTTGGTTCAAGCCTGAGTGTTGAACTCGCGTCACTTGACATAACTTTTATTTTTGAGGTGGACCGTGCAAAGCCGGGCGACGCAGCTAGTAAGAAAATAAAGAGTGATTTGAGGATACATTTACTATTTTGAAGACTTCAGTTTTTGCTGATTTAAAATATCGGATATATATCAAAATATCGGATATTTTCTAACCCTGGTTCCTATCTTTGGACTTATATCTCATTTTAAGTAAAACTAAGAGAAAAATATTTTTTTAAGCACAGGGTTTACAATTATGATTTTTATACAACGTTTTTATATAAATTGCTACAAAAAATATTTATTACTTTATGAGCTGAAAAAAATATGTACAGATCTTATTGTGATACTTCGCTATACTTTAAGCCAATTTTGGAAAACATAAACCCATTATTTAAGTCAGAATCATGCGCGAAGCAAAGTATTAACTTTTCGTGATATACAATAGGGCTTAAATAATTTAAAAAATACAGCAAAATTTCCCTCAAAATAATGATTCTAAAATTTCGTTAAAGGCTAATTAAAACTTCCGAATAAATTAAACGCAACCCTTTTTAACTCAAATCCTTAATTATCTTCTGCTGGCAGTACCAAAAAAAAAAAAAAGTTTTACCTAAATGCAAAACTAACATTTTATTTATTCACTCGAAAAAAAATGGCAACACATCTTTCATCTCAATATGTTCATTCACGCAAATTTAAATTTAACTCGTTGGCAAAAGGAAAATTTGCAATTTATTTTGTTGTTCCATTAGGCTTAAAAATGCTTACAACTTTTTTCAAGGTGATTTTACTGTTTCGGGTTTTTCTTTTTTAAATTCTAAGGAAGAAAATTAATAATACGGGTATTTTTTGCGGGCTTTCGAATAGGACTTGAATCAAGAAAATCAGGTACCGTCTGACCACGGATTGTATGGAAAGACAAACACTGTTTTACAGCCGGAAATGGACAAATCTATTTATTTTTTTACCGATGTCAGCTTTTGCAAAAGCAGAGTCTCATTCAAATGAGCGGAATACGCACAACAAATTTTTACTTTTCCCCCTCATTCACATAGATTCGTCTTATCTGGACGTTTGAAAATTCCATGCAATCCGTGGTTGGACAGTAATTATGTCGCGTAGAAAGAGCCATTTAATGCCATTAACGTCCTAAAATTGAAATTCGAACAATTCGGTTCTTTTTTGGCGTTTGAAAACCCCCAACGTTCCTTCTCGGGTGCCCAAGTACATCCCTGCCAAATGTTTTCGAGGCGGTTGAAATTCGATAGCACACTGTAAAGAAAATTCCGAAACGTCACTGAATATTTCCGTGCAACGTTTCGGGATTTCACAGGTTTTCATCTATTTCCCCTTAAAATCAAGTATCTTTGCAAAGAAGTTTCTTAAATTGCTACAAGTTGCACGAACCTTTCACTGTTGGGGAAAAATATTTTTAGGTACTGTTAGCCCCGCTTAATCGGGTAACAGATAAACGAATACCCCGCTTATACAAATAAACCTCCCGGAACCGAAAATTTCCCCATAGACGCAATGTTGAAGATTCCGCTTAATCGAGTAATTTCCCCGGATAATCGAATAATATTAATATTAATTAGTTTTCTCAAGTATTTTTGCTGAGAAAGTTTTTAAATAAATTAGAAATAAATTAAGTATGAACAATTATTAACGTAAAAATATAAAGTAATATTTTAAGCCTACAACGAGCGGGAAAAACATCATTAATAATCCATACAAACATTTCCAATATTCTGCCAAATTTCTTTTGCCTTTGTCATTTCCGAAAAAAAAATAATAATAAATAAATAAAATAAATAAATAAAAATAAATTATTATTTCCTTTGTATAGCTATTGATGTATTATTATTACGTTTTAAGACATCAATTTAGAAAGGTATGAACAATTTCTCCACTTAATGCAATACCCCGCTTAATTGAATAAAATTTCTTGGAACCGACGATATTTAATTAAGTGGGGCCGACAGTATCAGTTTAAAGACTGACCGATTTTTAATAAGAATGTAGGCTTTAGTTCGATTACAGTCCATCCAGATTGATTAAGCTCCAATGAGAGCGAATAAGTCAGAGAATGGCTGCAGTTCTGCAAGGCAAGAAATTGCAAGGGGGATTCTTGGTTCTTACTTGCAATTCCACCTTAGCGTTGGTCATAGTTACATTAATGCTTCTAGAGCTTTATTATTGAATCAGGAAGGCTCTGATTAATTGCGTTAATCGTACTTAATATTTCTTGAAGGTTCCAGACTGGCTTTAACCGGTGAGATTTCCAAATTCTTTAGAAAGATTCAAGGATAATTGGGTGGTTTCCTTCAGTCAAAAGTACTACTTTTAATCGTTGAAATGGATAGAATGAGCAAAAAAAAAATAATAATAAATAACATGGACCCAGAAAATACTCTTTTTCCCAACAGTTTTTTTTTAAATTAAATTTTTAAAATGTCCGATTTTTCAAACAAGGCGTGGTCTTGATGACGTCACAAATGATGCATCTTTCTACCACCTTTCCACGTTATGATAATCTAGCAGCGAATTAAAATTGCGCTCTACGTTTGCTATCAACCATATCGTTGCCAATACACGGGAGTAAAGATGCGAATTAAATATTTTGCACTGTGAATGGCATCACTGAATGGCATATCATCATTTGTGATGTCATCGGCACATCCGTTTACAATGAAAGCGCTCCAATTTAAGTAATTTTAAAAAAATATTAAACGTAAACAAATTTATCAAAAAAAAAAATGGTCAGCTCCTATGTTTTTAAGCATGCTCTTTCAGAAAAATTTCTTTTAAAATTTTGGAAACGACCCCATTTCAGGAAGTTTACTGTGTTTTTTAGCGGAAAACGTTCCTGGTTTGTGCAGGATAGCTGCCCAATATTTTCCAGGAACATTTCTGAATCGTTTTTACAGTGTATTCATAACTGAAAATTTGAGAAACCCGATATCAATTTTCCAGTTTCCAACATTTTTATTTGTACTTTTATAGGGTAATTCGCTAGTGGTTGACCACCAGCTAGTAATTGACCACTCGAGTACTAATATATACAAAACAATAAATAAGTAGATATTTTCAATTGGATTGTTGGAACTAATTTCTAGCATTCCATGAGATACTCGGTTGTAATTTATACAATTAACTCAATTAGGTAAAACTTGTCCTTCTTCTAAAACTTAGCTGTGTTGATGTATGAAACATCCTTCAAAAAGTGAAAATAGATTTTTATCCAGAAAAAAAGTATTTTTACCAGTAACTGGGGCCCAGCATATGGAGATTCTCGGCACAGATTTGGAAAAGTGTAGATTCGAGAGGGTAACGTTATAGGAAAGCTGCTTGGCGTTAAAACTATGCATACCTATGCATCACAACTATTAAATAGTATACTAATTATTGTTGATATGATGTTTTTATTTTCACTGTAGAGATTTAATTTATGGGTTCTGTTTTTGGTAGTGGCTAATGATAAACTACATAATTTCTTGCTTACTGTTTGCCTCACGTTGCGCAGTTTTACTTAAACTTTGGTTACACAACTTCATCAAAACTAATGAAGCATTATATTTCATATATACAGGGGCTATATTCATGGAGGTGGCCGAGGACCTGGAGGCCAAGGAGGCGGCGGTGGTCAAGGAGGATTTGGCCAAGGAGGTCAGGGTGGACCTGGCAACTATGGTCAAGGAGGATTTGGCCAAGGAGGTCAGGGTGGACCTGGCAACTATGGTCAAGGAGGATTTGGCCAAGCAGGTCAGGGTGGACCTGGCAGCTACGGTCAAGGAGGCCAGGGTGGACCTGGCAGCTACGGTCAAGGAGGCCAGGGTGGACCTGGCAGCTACGGTCAAGGAGGCCAGGGTGGACCTGGCAGCTACGGTCAAGGGGGCCAGGGAGGACCTGGCAGCTATGGCCAAGGAGGCCAGGGAGGACAAGGAGGATTTGGCCAAGGAGGTCAGGGTGGACCTGGCAGCTATGGTCAAGGAGGATTTGGCCAAGGAGGTCAGGGTGGACCTGGCGGATATGGCCAAGGAGGTTGTAACTACGGCCAAGGAGGTTGTGGTGGACAAGGAAATTATGGTTGTCAGTATGGACAAGGCGGCTGTGGTGGAGGTGGAGGTCCTGGACAAGGAGGTGGTGGTGGACAAGGAAGTGGTGGTGGACAAGGAGGTGGTGGTGGACAAGGAGGTGGTGGTGGACAAGGAGGTGGTGGTGGACAAGGAAACTATGGTTGTCAATATGGGCAAGGAGGTTGTGGAGGAGCTGGCCAAGGTGGTGGCGGTGGCCCTGGAGGATACGGGCAACAAAAGCGCTAAATTGTGAAGCTTTCAGGCAGAGATCAAAACTTTTCTATAGACTTAAGGTAAGGTAAACTTTTGTTTAAAAGCATACTTAATTTATTGCCCAGATTGAATATGTCAGGTTTTGGAAATTATATAGGAATGGAGCAGCGGCGGATTTTCAGCATCAGAAATCTGATGGGTCCCAGCGACACAGGAGCGGCCCTTTCATTCAGTTAACCAGCAATAAGTAACATTTAATTGTTAATTTTTCGGCCTTCAATTGTGCTGCAAAGCAGCCCTTTAGAAAGAAAAGTGCAAGTGACTGCAGTTTTCAGCGAATACGTTTTCATCGTTAAAATTGTTTATTATAGTACAAATAGTGTTTCCATGGCTTTTGGAAAATGATTCGTAAAACGGCTTTTTCTTTAGACAACGTGGTTTTTAGAAAAGACTTTTGTAAAAATTAGCAAGCCTAAACCTATTTTTTATATAATCCTAAGTTATGTCTTCATACACTGGGATTCGCAGTATCAATCGTTTTACTAATAAATGTTGCTTGCTTTTGAGGGGGGTTGTCGAGTTCAAGACTTCTTACGCTCCGAAGAGCTTAAAGTTAATCTTTTATCTTAAAGATTGAAGTACCTAATTACAAGAAGACATGTGTAGTGTATTTTTAGCAGTATGTTTTTCAAGGTTTAGTACCAAAAACTCTGAAACGCACATGACTTCGAAACCCCATGTATCTAGTTTGTAGTATTTCTATTCTAAGTTTGAGTTGAACCAATGTCATGTATGCTGGTCGTAGTGCTCTCATGTTTATATACTATGCAATCTTAAAAGGAGACAAAAATAACATTCTATCAAAATTCCAATCAATTGAATATTTAATAAGTAAGGAAAAAATGATTGTAGAAATGTACAATTATTTGTCCAGAAATATTCTGTAATATCTGGCCATTCTCTTTTATAGCTCTTAGGAACTCGGAGACTCCCAGGAACGTCAACAGGTGCTTCAAGTAAAGCTTCCCAAGGACACCTGCTGTTATGTTTCTTTACTGACTGATAAATCATTGCTATTGGGCATTTATTTATTTGTTTATTTAACAAGCAAAGCAGCAATAACACGCAGACCAAATGTATACATTTGCATTTTATGTTTTTTCACTGATCAAATAAATTGATGTTCTTGTATGTGTGCATCTGTTTGATAAATCGTGGAAAAACAATAACACTCTGAGAAAATGAATAAATCATATTCAAAATTTAACTCTGAAAACGACACTTTCAATTCCAAAATTTCAATGGCCTAAATTTCCATTATATGCAGGAGTTGTTTATTTGTTCAAAATAAATAAAATAAAAAAAAGAAAATTTGGCGCATTTATGGGAAAAAATATGCTCTGGAAATTTCAATCGGATAAGCCGAAGATCTGGATAAACAGGGGTTGGATAAATGAAGTTGTACTGTAATTCCATTTAATTGCTCTACTGATCGCCACTCGACCATCTTGAAATATTTTCTTCTTTAACTTTACTAATAATAAAGCTCAAAGTCTCTCTGTCTGTAGGATGTCTGGATCTCTGTGACGCGCATAGCGCCTAGACCGTTCGGCCGCATTTCATGAAATTTGGCACAAAGTTTGTAGCATGGGGGTGTGCACCTCGAAGCAATTTTTCGAAAATTCGATGTGGTTATTTTTCTATTTTAATTTTAAGAACATTTTCCGGAGCAAAATTATCATAAGATGGACGAGTAAATTACGAAATTATCATGACGTGAAATGAGAGAGCGAATGAACATAGCCAATTGGCGAGAAATTCGTCATCCATTATTTGTAAATATACAGGCGAACCGAATGACCTTTTAATTTTCAACTACGAGCAAAGCCGTGCGGGTACCACTAGTTACTACTAATAAAGCTAACAGTCTGTGTCTCTGGATCTCTGTATGTCTGTTACGCGCATAGCGCCTAGACCATTCGGCGGATTTTCATGAAATTTGGTACAGAATTAGTTCGTGGCATAGGGTTGAGCACCTCGAAGCGATTTTTCGAAAATTCCATTTTGTTCTTTTTCTATTCCAATTTCAAGAACGTTTTCTCGAGCAAAATATTCATAAGATGGACGAGTAAATTACCAAGTTATCATAACGTGGAACAGTTACATGAGCGAGCAAATGAACATAGCTAGTTGGCGAGAAATTCATCATCCATTATTTGTAAATATACAGGCGAACCAAATGACCTTTAAATTTTTTTACTACGGGCAAAGCCTTGCGGGTACCACTAGTTAAAAATAGTTCTTCAGTTGCATTGTAACCATGCCTTGGAAACAAATATATGAACATTTTCAGCCTCCAAGATCTAAATCCTGAGGACTTAGAATGCATCAAAGAAAGGGTTCCTAAAAGTAGGGGGAGAGTGCTGAAATTTTAGGAGATTAGAGTACGTCTTGAAGTGGATTTAAAGAAATTTCTTGGTGAAACGTTTTTTTTTTTATTTCTAGCTATAGGCACCCGCACGGCATTGCCCGTTTTAGAAAATTAAAAAGTCATTTGGTTCGTTTGAATATTTACAAGCAACTTCTGATATGCGTTCAGTAGCATTGGTTTTCGAGATATCTATATACTATATTGGGCAGATTTGAAAAATGCCATTTTTTTTTTTTTTTTTTTTTTTTGCGAGAAAAATGCACTTGAAAACAAAACCAGGATTGTACTTACTCATATACGCTTGCCGCTGCAATTGAATCATTACTACTTATTAGTTTCAAATACATTCGAGATGCCTCTAAGTAGGCTTGCCAAACGTCCCGGTTTTCATACAAAATTCCGGCGTCCCGGCCCGTTTACTTCACGTCCCGGGAAAAGATGAATTTGATTATAAATGACCAAAAAGGTTTTAAAATAATCAAGTGTGAAGGATTATTTATGATAATTACTTTGTCATTTGCAACATTGACTTATAAAATTAAAATCGCATTAGTTTGGGAGGATTTTTACAAGATATAAACCAAAAAAGACTCTAAAAAAAGTCCTATAAAATGAAAAGTCGTGTTCAATTTTTTATTCCTTATTCAAAGTGTTTTTTCTAAGAAAAATAAATTGTAAATATTTACATCTAAGAAGTGAGATGTTCAAAGTTTATCTGCTTACGTATGTCATTTTTATTACCTCTGTTTTATGTTCATAGTTAGTGACTATTCATTCATTTCATAGCATTGAGAATAAACTGCCCTGCACTACAAAAATCAGCCACAGGTTTGCACCCTTTTGAATACTAGCACGCTGAGCGGGGGGGGGGGGGGGCATTTCTGTGTCCCGCTTGAACATTTCAGAAATCTGGCAAGTCTACTTCTAAGTTGTCGTCAAATGCTCACCATTCAAGATTTCACTTCCGTCCCATTGCTTCCTCGATTTTACTACCAATGAAAGTAGAAATTTTACCTCCATCTCGCTAAAATTAGAATAATTTTCAAGTTTGTGAATTTCAAAATTGTTTGTTTTGTATACTGAATTTAATTTTAACAGCTCGGTTAAAAGAAAATATAATATCCGATATTAATACATTCAATTAATAATAAATAATCAAGTATCAAACCGTAAACTAACTTTAAACGAATGACAAAATGGACATTTATTCTTCTAATATTTTTTTAAATTAAAAATGGTTTTATTATTTGAAAAGAAATATTGACATTGTCAATCAGAATCAGTAATATCGATTCGACACCACACTGATAAGAATTTCCAACTTAAGGTACAATTTGACTATATATTTCATGAAATGTATAGAAGTAAGACAAAAGGGGGAAAAATTTTTTTTGCTTACAGAAATCAGCAGTCTTGCAAAACTTGTAATTCTTTTCTAGCTTAAAAAGAAAGCAACATGATACATTTTCCCTACATTTAATGTTTTAGAAACACCATTTCAAATGCGTTTATTAGGCAAACTTTTTTTTTTTTTTTCGAGGAAAAAAAAAAGGAGCAGCAAAAAGATGTAACCATAACAAAAAAAGCAAAATTTTAACTTTAGTTGAGGAAATAAATTCCATTCATCTTTTATTTTTAAATTTCTTCTCGTGATCAATCGTTTAGAATTGTTTGGGGGATTGTTCTTCAATGGGGTTGTTTCCATCAGTCAAAAGTACTATTTTTAGTCACTGAAATTGATAGAATAAGCAAAAAATTAATAATAATATTAATAATTTGAATTTTGACGTCTTGAATTCAAATGTTTTTCACAATCACGAGTGTGTGTGTGAAAAAATATATATGCGTGTGTGTTTGTGTCTGTGTGGATATGTATGTATGTATACGTGTGTGTTTGTGTCTGTGTGGGTATGTATGTATGCATACGTGTGTGTTTGTGTCTGTGTGGGTATGTATGTACAGGGGCGGCATTTCAGCATTTCATTTGGGGGGGGGGTCAAGTTTTTTAAATACGAATTACCTCAGTATGGAAACAAAACACATATCGGCTAACAGCAAGTAATCATATTGGGGGGGGGGGGGGTGAGGAGACTGCATAGTTAAAGAGCTCTCAGAAAAGATATTTGTTAATGCAAAAATTTTTTAAAAAATTAGTATTTATTTTTAAAGTGTATCTATGAAAACATACTATGCATTGTGCAGCTGAAGTGTGTTTCCAGTGTTGCCAGATTGGGGGACATTTCCCCATTTTGGGGAAATCTGGTGCTCTCTGGGGAAATTTTGCGGAAATGGGTTTCGAGGGGAATTCTTTGGGGAAATTTTTATTTCTTGGGGAAAACCTGGGGAAAAAAAACCTCAAGGAAAAAATAAATTTTTCGTATTTAGATTCACGTCAAGAAGTAGTAGTTACATTGTTTGTATCAAACAGCGTTGGTTTAGCTTTACTGAACTTTATGGAATTCGCATTTCGCATTATGCGGAACATTATGCTACGGAATTCGCATTAATGTTCTGCGTGAGTAACTAGTTGATACGTGAAACGGGTAAAAATTAATGTGATGAAGAATGTTCTTGGATAAATATATACAAAAATCATAGTTTAAATATACATACAGAAGCAGAGTAATAAATGCAAGTTAAAAAAAAAAAAATTGGCTATTTCTTATCTTTTGGTCAGGCGCTTGTATTTATGACTAGTGGTACCCGCATGGCTTTGCCCATAGTAGAAAATTAAAAGGTCTTTTGGTTCCCCCTCTATATTTACAAATAATGCATGATAAATTCTCGCCAACTGGCTTGCCCACGTTACGGTTCCACGTTATGATAGCTTGATAATTTACTCGTCCATCTTATGATAATTTTGCTTAGGAAAATGTTCGTAAAATTGGAATTAAAAAAAGAAGAAAATCGGATTTTCGAAAAATCGCTAAAAGGTGTTAAAGGTCAAATTTCATGAAAATCAGCCGAACGGTCTAGGCGCTATGCACGTAACAGAGATCTTGACAGACAGAGAGGTATCCAGACAGAGAGACTTTCAGCTTTATTCTCAGTACAGATAAAGAAAAATATTGATAAAGAAGACAAAAAAAAAAAAAAAAAAAAAAAAAAAAGCGAAAATGGGAAGAAAAAAAAAGTTGGGGAATTTTCTAAGAAAATTTGGCAATTTGGGGAAAAAAAAAATTTCAAGAGACAAAAATATTAGAGGAAGTCGATTCGTTTTCTGAAAATATTAGTGGAAAAATAATTTTTGAATTCGGGGAATTTTGGAATTTAGGTAGAAAACATTACTTTTTGGGGAAAAATTGGTAGGGAATTGGGGAAATCTGGATTTGACCATCTGGCAACACTGTGTGTTTGTAGCAGAAGAAAGTGATGAACACTCATTAAATCGACATACTTAAAGTATGAGCGTAACAATGAATGTAAAATACCAAGGCATTTTCTTGTGAAAATCATGCAGCAGCACTACTTCACGGGCCTCTCATAACCATCGTTATTCTGAGCACACAAGAACGAAATATTTAGTCTATATGAGGAAATTAAGTCTTTCGTTAAAATTAACCATGATTCTTCATCGGTTTTTTCTGTTCTGAAAAGGCTGGTAAAGGCTTGATGAATTTCTAATAATTTAAAAAAAGCGAAAAATACTTGCTCTTGTTTGGAAATGTGTCAAGTTTCATCAACCATTACGGAGAACCAACAAGATTGTTTTTCTTCAACTTTGATTGGCGATTTACGTAAATTGAGTTTGATCACTTTTTATCATTCCTCTCGAAAATTTGGGGGTGCGACCGCCCCCTCTTGACCCCCCTATTTGCCGCCCCTGAGATATATTAAACGTAGTCAAATTATTTAAAAAATGGTCAGATCCTATGTTTTTAAGTATGCTCTTTCAGAAAAAAATACTTTTAAAATTTTGGAAATGAAACCATTAAGCCTCGGATTCAGGTTTTATAAAAAAATTCTCATATATCATCAAAAATATCTCATAGCTCTCCTCATTCTCGTAGAAACTACAAACAAATTTCATCTTAAGCAGAAAATTCCAAGCTTTCAAATGATCGAAAAGTTAAAAATGTGCATGAAATATTTCTCCCCTATATTACTAAATTTATGTGAAAAATGAGCTTAAATCTGGAAAAAAAATAACATAACCGAATTAAAAAAAAAAAGATAACCGAATTTAAAAAAAAGCGCTTCGAAGTTCTTCTCATTTCCATACTGCAAAATAATTTTGTGCTTTACTTTTTGTGCTTTAAAGAATTGTTGCAGTTCCCAACGTTTCTTTTAGTCTTACTCAAACGTTTCAACCGTACCGACTGCGTTTCGTCCATTTTTTTCTTGTGTGAAAATTCGCGGGTGAAAATAGCTTCTTCTCCTCTAACATTTGAACGAAGCCATTGTTGATTTGGTGATATTGTAACGGATTCGGTGCGACTTCCACTTTCTTGAAATGAAAACACAGTTCTTGATAAAAACACAGGAAATTTATTTACACTATGTACAGGAAAGATCTTCAACAACTGCTAAATTATTCATCAGCAACTAAGCAATTATCACACAACACCGTAAACTCAACGTTTACACACGTATTTACTTCCAAATACGAAAACAACACAGCGAAATGCCTCGCTATAAACAGAGCAAAATGTTCTCAGTTCGAAATATCAACCGAAACTGAACTGTTTATCCATCGCTAACGGCTTAAATACACCGAAAAGAAATTTCTCAAATATTCCACACGCTTCTGTAAAGTAGTAGACCGTTATCAATGAAAAGAAAGAAAATAGGGGTCGTATTCTTTAGCCGAATGAAAAAGGGGTTGTATATTCATTACGGGAAACTATTTACAGGTTACGTTCCTACAATAATTACTATTTACAGAATTTGTAACAATATTTTGATAGTTTAAATTGTAACCCTAACCCCAGTGGATTAACCCTCAACTCCAGTTGGTAGCGTTCATTGTTGACTATTTTTTCGCTTCTTCATTCCCCTGAACTGACAGTTACCGGATCGAGTTCAGCCTTGTCACAATAAAACCTTTCCCTGCTTGTTAAACATTACCAAAACATATTTGCAACTCTAATCAAGTATAGGGCGCGTTGCAGCCACTGTCAAATGGCGGAAGAAAAATGTAAAACAAACAAATGCCGTAACTTATAACTTGGTTCTGACGCTTAGTGAATGACATTACTTTTTCATCGTGTTTGTGGGGAGCTTTCTTTTCTATTCTTCTGAAATTACATTACACCGCAAACTGTCTGAAGCCTGTAATTTACCCCCCAAAAAACACGTGGAATGGAATGTTTTAACTTTTTCTGTAGTATTGTTAATCACCGCAAGGTACCGTATTCGAGCTCTTTAGTTGCGAATAATCAAATAATCATGCCGTGGCGCGAGTTTCATTGTTAAAACTCGTCGGTTACTCAATCATTGGCTATTATATATGAGACACCTGGTGAAATCTGCCTGCTAAAATACAGTCATGTAACACTCCGAAACGTACACGTAACCGACATGAGCTTCTATGTTCAGAAATTTATGAAAATTATCATGGAAAACACTGTAAAAACATAAGACACATATTTATAAATCAGAGCCAGACTACACTGTTATAACCAGAGGTTCCAGACGAGTGAATATATTCCTCCTAAGGTGAAAGCATGGTGACCAAGGGTGCCATACTGGCCAGGAAGTAAAGCAGAGGTGCGAAAGTAGCAGACAGTCGTAGACAGGGGTGCCAAAACAGCAAGCAATCGCTAAATGACTTGCTGGCGCATGCGCTTCCGGCATACATTCACCATTCAACCACTTCAATATGGCGGACGAATGATAGGTTGCACTACGCGTGGCTTCTACGTCTTTCACATTGAATGAAGTACACTATTGGATTAAATCTCAACTTTTGTAGGATAATTCTTTAAAATAACAAGTAAGTACAGCTTTTGATCACTTTGTAGCTTTCAGGGCTTTCAAACATAGTTAAAAGTACGTTTAATGCTTTTCAGTTACCATTAGTCCGTTACGATACCGTAGTACCGTTAATTGTTTATTTTCAGGTTACCGTTACTATCGTGCAAATTCCATCATTCACACAAAACGCTACTAAATGTATCTATCATTATTTTCTTGAGTACTCGATAAGCAACATTTAATCACCGAAATAGTAACCGCAATGATATTTTCAATAACCAACAAGTGAGAACCTAAATAAAAATTATTCTTGTGTAGCGAGCGCAAAAAAAAAAAAAAAAAAAAAAAAAAAAAAAAAAAAAAAAAAAAAAAATCTCTCCGTCTATATTTTTCTTTTGCTTTTTCGTTCAAGTGTTTGAATCATTTCCTGTTAGCGGTTATTCGATAGTGTTAGGAGTTTCTTTAAATCTTTAACTGTCGAAAAATTTTATGCGCATTTTATTTTATTGTTATTTTGATTGAAATGTTGAACGTTTGAGAAACGATTTTGTTTTATCTTAACTTTAATATCCCAGAATATTTTTGGCTGTTCATGTAAATAATTCATAAGTACATCTACACTTTACTTTCGGTGCGGTTATTTCTCACAAATGATCATTAACTTAACTATGATTATTCAAATAATTACTCGTCTTTAACTTTAAATATATTTGTGACAACTCTTTGATACCAAATAAAGTCTGTAGATATTTATTGTTTTATTCATCTTTAATATTACTTTGTAAAAAATAAAAAAAAACTCATCAGTACGCAGAATTTTTTTACAAGTTTTTTACCGCCCCGAGAGTTATTATAATTATTATTATTTATTTTATTTATTTTTAAGAAAAGGATAAAAATTTCACAGGTCCGCAATGTTTTTCATTTGTTTTTACCGACCCGTGGGTCAAAAGAGGTTGAGAAACACTGATGTAGAGAACGATCAGATGAATTAAAGCAATGAGCACTTCTTAACTATGTTGAAAACTCTGAAATATGGTCAAATGCTGTAATTACAAGTTTCAATCATTTCCAGTACTGAATTCATGCAATCTGAAAAATGTGCAAAACGTAGACTATCATGAATCAAAATAAAACTATTAAAAAAAGAAAAATACACAACTGTATTCAAAAACGCACACAATACGGGGGAGGGGGGGGGAGGATCTACAGTAAGGGTGCCATTTCTCTCTCCGAAGGTTCATTCTTTTCACCCCGGCTGCCTACTTTTTGAAAGGTGCCTGTTTTTCACCCTAGTTAGAGGTGAAATTTCGGCTCCGTATTGGGTGCCGCTGGTGAACAAGCGTTTCACCCCTGAAAGGTGCCGAATGCAACCTGTAGTTTTAACAGTGTACCGTAATTTACATACTTGCTAATTTACTGGCGAGAGGAAGCTCTTTTCACACTGGTAAATAATTACAAAGGATTTTAATTTTGAGAATTACTTTGGCTCGATGCAAAATAGGATAGTACATACAATGCGCTAAAAAACGGAAAAATCGTAATTTTTGGACTTACGTTAGTCTGTTTCTGAAGTACAGACATTTGAGTTAGATAAAGATTTTGATGAAACAAGTGAAAATGAATTTTGAAAACAACATAAAAAATTCATTATTATAACAGTTTCAAAAAAAAAAAAAAAACTATGGTATTCTGCTTATTATTATTTTTTTTAAACTCGCACCGAAAACTACAAGCGAAGTAAACACCGTTTAAAAAACTTTATAGATCAATAATCAATTCCAAGGTGGCTTCAAACTGTTTCAGTTTTTACACCACTCTTCTATTAGTTAATTTTATTTTCAAGCTATATTCAATTTATTTCCCGAATTAAATTATTTACAATAGGGTTGTTTCCATCAGTCAAAAGTACTACTTTTAGTAACTGAAGTAGATAGAATAAGCAAAAAAAAAAAACATGCAGAAAAAAAATATTTTATTTTCAAAACGTTTTATTTTTAATTAATCTTTTAAAATCTCCTGTTTTTCAAACAATGCGTGCTTTTAATGACATCAGAATTGATGTATTTGGCGCATACTCCACTGGCGCACTGAATGCTGACGCTTGCTATCTACCGTGTTTCCAGCTTGTGATAAATAAGAAGCAAATTAAATACTGCGCTTGCTATCAACCATATCGTTGCCAGTACATGCGAGTAAAGATGCGAATTAAATATTGCGCTCTGAGCTAACGGCATTTCATCACTTGTGATGTCATATGCAGATACGTAAAAAATAAAATCGAATCTGCGCACCAATCAAAATAATTCTAAAAACTTTGTCAAATTATCTAAAAAACGAGCTGATGTGTGCATCACATGACTTCCATTTACACCAACTTAATGTTATTTCCCCATTATTGGCAATTTTAATGTGATTCAATAGTTAACTTTTTAAATATCACTAACAGAGACCAATTTGAAATCAGATTTTAAAAAATAAATAATTTTTTTTAAATCGCCAAACTTGTCGCCAAGTTGGCGACAAAACTTGGAGACCAAAAGACTGGCGATGTATCGCCAAGTGTCCGCCAAATTATAACACCACTTGAGTTGGCATCGAAATTAACAATGATTTCCCCCCAAAAAGGGGCAATAGATCCCTTTAGGAACACCCGATTGCAACCAAAAGGGGACGTTCACAACTAATTCCCACTATGAGTCTACGTACCAAATTTCAACTTCCTAGAACATACCGTTTTTGAGTTATGTGACATACATACGCACATACGTACGTCACGAGAAAACTCGTTGTAATTAACTCGGGGATTGTCAAAATGGATATTTCGGGGGTCTATACGTTCTTAGGCACTTATCCACCTGTGTTCGGGTTGAATAAAAAACTGAACATTAATTCAGGGGTGAGCTAAATGGAAATTAAGGCCGATTTTTCAGTGGCATTTTTTTCGTGAATACAATACTTCCTTTTTTGTAAAAGGAAGTAATAAGTCAGATCATATGCTTTTAAGCATCATGCTCTTTCAGAAAAAATATACTTTTAAAATTTCGGAAAACGACCCCATTAATTTCCATGCACGATTATCCTCTTAATTCGTGATATATTGCGAACAAAATACATCCGTTACGTGACATTCCGTAAGTAGTTTTTTGTACATTGATTAAAAACGTGTTACCTACCATTTGCAAGAAAAACGTTTGTTAGAATTAATTCCAACCGAAGGGAGCTTTTTCCCTTAATGATAATGCCAGATAATATTTAAACCAAACCTAAACATAAGTCAATAATCTTTTACTGTGAAGCTTATGGAAATTTCACACCTTTTTCGTCATCAAGAAAATTACGTAACTCTAGTCTTAATGATTTGCGTAATGTCTTTTCTCTCCAGTCACATAAGAGTTTACAGTCATCGTATATAGGGATTTAGGTGATAAGCCACCACAGCGAGTAGATCCGGACTAGATCCAGATGGATTTATTTTTTATTTTCGTCGTCATCTGCAGTGTTATGTAAGTTACTTCTTTTGATTGTTTTACCTGACGTTACAGCTAAGGATGCACTGG
Organism: Uloborus diversus; assembly: GCF_026930045.1. NCBI lineage: Eukaryota > Metazoa > Arthropoda > Arachnida > Araneae > Uloboridae > Uloborus > Uloborus diversus. Next base: position 178,382,982 of record NC_072735.1, on the reverse strand, counting down.
GTAATTGAGTTTTCAGTTATCGACCATAAACGTTTTTTTTTTTTCTATTCTTTATAATCGGCCAATTTTCACCGATTAACCGCCAATTTTTAAAGAAAAATAAAGAATTAAGATTTCTCTATATCGGTAAAAAGGTGTTACCTTTTCGCTTCACTGTATGAAATAGGAGTTGCAATCACGAAACTCTCAAAACTGGAACCCAAGTTTCCACCTCAATCAGGTTCGAATATCATTCCGCTCGGATTTGATTTTTGTCAAATTTGCACGAATGGATATCTGTAAGAAAAAAAAAACTGCTATTCCACCATCTATTTAGGGGTGGGTGGGCCACAGTGAGACGAAAATTATAAAATTCAAAATGTTTGGAAATGTTCATACTATAAGAAAAATTTTAAGGTGGATTTGTAGTGCAGCTTAAGTGTACAATCTTTTGGGGCAGAAAAATGTCCTTTATTATCTAAACACTACAAAATCCAGTGTCAAGGTGTGATAGGTGATAAGTGCTTCTGCATGTTAGCGAAGCAATTGCCTGTTCGGTGATATTTTGATAGTTGAAATTTTAACCCAATTCCAGTGGATTAACCCTAAAATCCAGTAGATAGAGTTCATTGTTGACCGTTTTTACGTTTCTTCATTCTCCTAAAACGACAGTCTTACCAGTTGAAGCTGTTATGTTACCAGATCTAGTTCAGCCCTGTCAAAATAAAGAATTTCCCTGCATGTCAAATATCATCGAAACATATTATCAAATTATCATGTCAGGGCGCGAGTTTCATTGTTGGTGATGTCAGCGTTACTCGATCATTCGCTTCTATATACATTATGTCCGTTCTAACCTGCAAGATCTTTATTTTCGCAACGGTTAATCCTAGATGTATGCTTCCAACAGCAAAAATGTTCAGACGCAGAGTTAAGATATTGAGGACGTTTGAAGCAAAAATAAAAATGACTCAAAAAATACAATATTTAAAAAATACAATATTCTTTTCAAGAGTTTTTTAGTTCTACTTGTACCAACTTAATACCCCTGGTCCCTTAACTAATAATCAGGGCCGTCCAAAGAGCAGACGGCGCCCGGGGCGCCGTCGGCGCCCTTCTTTGCCTCTTCTTGGCGCCCCCCCCCCCTATACACACAGAAAAATCAAGTTAGTTATAACATCAATGCATAATAGATTCTTTTTATATATATATTAATGAACAGAACAATCAAAGGGCTATACATAATACAAATTAAAACAAAAGCAATGAATCTGTTTCGAATATTTGTAAAACATTAATGCCCCAAAAACATTAATGCCCTTTTCGAAAAAAAGGGAAATGTTGAAAATCCAAATATTTATCTAGTAAAATTTTATTCCACAAGATAAAAAACTAACAATCAAAACTGAGTTGGTTATTCATAATAATCAAACGAAGAACACGAATAAATATTTTGCTGATTATAAATAGAAAATGTATTTATCGAAGTAAATTACATCAAAATTAAATTTCGATCTAAACTCATCCAATGATTCTTTTCAAGAGTTTTTTAGTTCTACTTGTACCAACTTAATACCAGCTTTCATACATGTTATAAACAAAGCTGTTATTATTTTGCATCAAATAGTTGTAAATTTTAGGGAGAACCTCACAAATACTCAACAACATCGAAAATCGCTCAGAATGGCGTTTTTGGGGCTCTAATTTCGAAAAATCACTGGACCTAATATTACAAAATATGGCCTTACAAATTGCATTTTAAGACTTGAGTTTGAAAAAATATTCGTGTAAGGGTCCCCATGCCACCTTTCTTTAATCTCACAAGCAATGGATTTTTTAAACGACACTTACAGAAAAATTAAACTGAACAGCCCATAAATGTAAAACATGGCTTAAATTTTTTGAACCATAATTTTGAGCAATTTTCATAGGAAATGCTCCAGATCCTCCTATCCATAAAATCTTCAGAGTTTGTTTAAAGTTGCGTTTTTGAAACTTCAATTTTGAAAACTTGCAGAGGGAGAAGGAATTGATTTCATTCTATTTAGAAAAATAACCGATCGGAAAGGGTCTCTGATCCCTTACCGTACGTCAATAAACATGGCCTTCTGACCTTTTTTCCTATCCAACCTAAAATATTTTTTTTGCACGTGTTCTCTTAAAACTTTTTTCACGCAGGGGCAGAATTCAAGCACATTTGGTGAGAACTAGACAAATGAGAAGTACCTTTTGTTTGATTCTAAACAGTTATATTCCCAAAAATTGTATCAGCTTCAATGATACAAAGGAAACGATTGTTTTGGAGACTTAGATAGAGAAGAATAATTTCGTGCCCTAGGAAAAAAATAGAGAATCATTGCAATGATTTTCTATTTTGTGTGTCTATGACTGTGTATCTATGACACACGAAATGAGGGGGCGCCGCAAGGCAACCCTAATTTCATATAATCAGAGCATTTTATACCTCGTGAAAATGTCGTTTTCGTGTGAATGTCGTCGTGTCCTATTGAAAAAAGGGCGCCTTGCGGCACCTACTCATTTTGTGGCGCCCGGGGCGATTGCACCGCTCGTCGGGACGGCCCAGCTAATAATTAGAGAAATAATCTCCATTGAAAACTATTACTGACACACACACAAAAAAAAACATTGACTTTGTGCGGCCAAACCTCAATTAGATATTCCAGTTCAAAGTTTTAAGGGACTATAGAGAAAATAAGATTGGATCTTATCGTCCTTTTAGAAAAATGACAGGTCGTCAAAGTAAGAAAAACAAGGAATTTATAATTTTCATTGCTATTCAAAAATAAATGCAAATGTTATGCCATGATACGCAAAAGCACACTACAAAACCTCGAACAATTTGAAATACCACACTCTATGCACACATATAATATTAAACACTTGTTAACAGCTATACTTTCCCCCAAAAGGTGTTATTGACAGCGAGTGAAAAGTGATGTACGTCACAAAAGACTGCGTTTCATACCTTGGTGAATATTGGTAGTACTATTTTCAAACTCTTTGTGTTGGAATTATTTTTCAATGGAAATTATTTCCCTAAACATAAGTTTGGGAACCTGGGGCCCGTATAAAAAGTTAAATTTTGTTTTTTTTTTTGACTTATTTATATTTTCATTTCAAACTTTCAATATCTTAGATCTGCATCTATCTAATTTCGAACATTTTTGCAATTGAAAGTACACATCTAGGACTAACGGTTGCGAAAATAGAGGACTTGCAAGTTAAAACGGAACACCCTGTATATATGAGGATTTTGAAATAATATAAAAAAGTTAACATAAAATTTTGTTTCACTGTTCTCTGAGAATGGGGTACAAAGAGACAACCTACGGGGCAGTGAGACAACATACGAGGATGAGATACAGCATATAGCAGGGGTGCCCACAGGGGGGGGGGATTATGACGCAAGTTGCGCCAACAATATTTGGGGGGGGGGGGTATTTTTCATTTTTTAAATTTATTTATTAAAATTTATGTGTTGATTTATTTTTAATTTAAGTTTTTTATTTTATTTTATCTTATTTTGTTTATATTTTATTTCATTTATTTATTTAGGTTGTGTGTGTGTGTGTCATTGGCGTGGCACAGAATTTTCTACTAAAATAATGATAATAATAATAATAATTAAAAATATATAAATAAGCAAATGAATAAAAAATATTTAAAAAAATAAATAAAACATATGAAAAAAAAAACAAGTAAATAAAATTAAAAAGAGCTAGAAAATAAAAAGTAAAAAAGGAAAAGAGGGTTGAGATTTTTTTTTCTTTGGGGGGGGGGGATTCGCGCCACTGAACTTGGCGGGAATGGGCACCCCTGGCATATATGGTTGAATAAATCATACGTCCTATGTTTAATTTTAAAATAAAATCATAATGAAAAAAAAAAGATTCAAGTTTCATCGCACATTTAAATAAAAACTTAATTTCAAATCGCACACACACACAAAAAAGAAAAAAAAAGATTCCGCTCTGTACCATTTCTTTTCGTTGGAGCCGTTAAAAATAATTTAATGTTTTTATTGGAAACAGATGCGACATCTGGTGTAGAAGGTCAAAACAAAATATTCAAAATGGTTTTAGTTTTGCGCAAAAATATAGTTACAAGTCTTCATCGTTATCGCTGCCTTTTGAATATTTCCAGAATAAAAAATATTTGTTTTTTAGTTTCTAAATATTTTGTAAACTTTCCTACGACTCCGAACAACTAATTAAATTAATTTGTTATTTTACGATTTTGTAAGGGCTTTCTGCTTTTTGCATCTGACTGCTTGATTTTTCATCCATTCGCAAACCCAATAAAATATAATAGGGGGCGCTGAAGCCACTGTCTAATTGCGGATTAAAAAGGTAAAACAAATGGCGTAGCTTATAACTTGCTTTGAAGATTAGTGAAAGACAGTAATTTATCATAGTGTTTGTAGGAAGCTTTCTTTTCTATTGTTCTAAAATTACATTACACTATAAACTATCGAAGCCTGTAATATACCTCAAAGAAAACACGTGGAATGGAATGTTTTACCTTTTTCGGTAGTATTGTAAATCACAGCAAGGTAGCGTATTTTAGCTTCGAAGATGCAAATTGACTCCAGTTTTGGTTTTATCTATCGTGAAAAGTAGAGCCCCTAAAGTACTATACTGGTGTGCAAAAATTAAGGACGAAGTAGAAAAATTAGCATATAAGCTGAACGAAGAGGCAGAGCGGACAGAAAGACCAATCAGGAGATTAAGTAAGGTGATGTACGGTAGCTCATGCGCAGATATGCAGGCAGACGTAATGGGGGAGTGTCTGAGTAGTATAAAGCATGATGTCGGAGTAAGATCAGTATTTCTGGCAAAGAGATTGCACGCCGTACAGCAGTTAAAATCACACCGAGTTGCTGCCTCAGCGAGAAATGGTGAATAATCAATCTGTTAGACGACATCTGGATGCTTTTACCCGAGGTCGAATCATTGGGAAGTTGGAGGAAGGCCGCAGTGTGACAAGTGTGGCTGCAGAGTTCGGAATTGCTCACAGCATCGTTTCACGACTTTGGAGACAATTTCAAACTACAGAAACAGCTATCCGGGGGTTCAGTAGTGGTCGTCCACGAGGAACCACACCCGCAGATGACCGGTATATTGTCTTACAGACCAGAAGAAACAGGCGGCAGACAGCGGGAGAAATCGCTAGACACACGACACAGGCGACTGGACGACCGATATCGCGTTTTACCGTGGCCAGAAGACTGCACGGTGGTGATCTGTTTGCACGACGCCCTATACGGTGTGTACTTCTAACGCCTGCCCATCGGAGAAGGGGTTCTCTGTGGTGCCGGGAACACCGGAATTGAAGAGACAATGAATGGGGACGAGTACTCTTTACAGATGAGAGCAGATTCAGTCTGAGTAGCGATTCTCATCGCATACACATCTGGAGAGAGCGGGATCATCCCTCGAACATCATTGAAAGGGACAGGTATGGAGGTCGCGGTGTTCTCGTTTGGGGAGGCATCATGCTTGGTAGTCGTACAGACCTTCACATCTTCGACGCAGGTTCACTCAACGGGATCCGTTATTGTAACGAGATTCTTCTTCCATATGTGAGCCTTTTTAGAGGCGCTATGGGCCCGCAGTTCCTTTTCATGGACGACAATGCACCATGTCATCGCACAGTAGTTGCCGAACAGCTCTTAGAGAGTGAGGATATTGAACGATTGGATTGGCCGGCACGATCTCCGGATCTCAATCCCATCGAGCATGTATGGGATTTTCTAGGCAGACGAGTGGCAGCTCGTACCTTACCACCAGTAACGATTCGGGAGCTTCGATTGGCGCTGCAAGACGAATGCGCAGCAATGCCTCAACAACTCAGTGACACCCTCATTCTCAGCATGGGCAGACGCTGTGAAACCTGCCTAGCAGTCGGGGGAGATCATATCCCCAACTAAAGACCGGATGTTTCTTGCTGGACACCCATCACAGGGATGTTTCGGCCTTCAGTCGCATTGCGCTCCATGCTACTGTTTCAATAAAGCTTCTTTTTATCCCTCTGATTTCTCTTTTAGTAAGTGTTGCTTACATTACACATGTCCTTACGTATTGGGGATTTTACGGTATTAAATGTGTTGATTTGGAAAGCTTTTGTACAAAGTTATATTTAAAAAACCGTCTCGTCCTTAATTTTTGCACACCAGTGTATACTTACTATAGGGGCCTTAGTGAAAAGTGTAATTCGCAACTCCAGAGCTCGAATACGATACTTTGCGGTGATTAACAATTCTACAGAAAAAGTTAAAACATTCCATTCCACGTGTTTTTTGGGGGGTAAATTACAGGCTTCAGACAGTTTGCGGTGTAATGTAATTTCAGAAGAATAGAAAAGAAAGCTCCCCACAAACACGATGAAAAAGTAATGTCATTCACTAAGCGTCAGAACCAAGTTATAAGTTACGGCATTTGTTTGTTTTACATTTTTCTTCCGCCATTTGACAGTGGCTGCAGCGCGCCTTTTAGTTTAGTGGAGTTGCGAATTAAAAAATCTTGCTTTTCATGCATAACATTTTTCATGCTCATTCATTGTGTTATGGTTTGTGTTTAACGCAAACGGTGATCACACAACTTTAGTAGAAGTAATGAAACATGATATTTTTCTTAAATATAGAGTCTGCGGCCAAGGAGATGGCGGAGGCTATGGTCAAGGAGGTAACGGTGGACCCGGAGGCTATGGTCAAGGAGGTAACGGTGGACCCGGAGGCTATGGTCAAGGAGGTGGCGGTGGACCCGGAGGCTATGGTCAAGGAGGTGGTGGGGGACCCGGAGGCTATGGTCAAGGAGGTAACGGTGGACCCGGAGGCTATGGTCAAGGAGGTAACGGTGGACCCGGAGGCTATGGTCAAGGGGGTGGCGGTGGAGCAGGAAACTATGGCCAGGGAGGTGGCGGCGGAGCAGGAGGCTATGGTCAAGGATGGGACGGTGGAGCAGAAGGCTATGGTCAAGGATGGGACGGTGGAGCAGAAGGCTATGGACAAGGAAACGCTGGCCCCTATGCCCTATGCAAGAATCCTCCTAACTGCGGGTCTGACTCAGGTTCGTGGTGGACTGGAAACACGGTGGGAGTGATAGCAGGATAAGTGGTGATGCTTTCAGACAGATCGAACCGTCTGTATGGAATAAAGGTATCAGACAAAAGATTGTTTTTGAGAAAATTCGTTTTGTTACCCAGATAGAATGTGCTCGAATCTATGTCATTTTCAATGCAGTCTGAAATAAGGCCCCAACACCGATAGTTATCAGCAAAATACCTGCAATCTTTTTTTTTTTTTTTGAAATTTGTATTCAGGTTCACTTTAGTATATTGTATGCAAAATCAATACATACAGGTTGTTCCGTTCTAACCTGCCTTATTTTCGCAACGGTAGCCCTAGATGTTATACTTCCAATTGCAAAATGTTCAAAATCAGATGCAGAGTTAAGATATTGAAAGTTTGAAGCAAAAATAAAAAATGGGTCAAAAAAATACAAAATTTAACTTTTTATACGAGCCCTTGGTTCCCAAGAATAAGTAATAAATTCAAGTCAGAGTTCCGTGTTGCTTGCATAAATTTACTTTTCCTCACTGAAATATGAAGTCTTTCTGATTCCGAAGCACATGTATGAAGTTTCCACTGGAAATTTGAGATGAAACAATGCTCGGCTTGTGATCGTAGCTCAGTGCTTTAAGACTTGTGTATGTGCAATGTTAAAATGGGAAAGAAATAGTACCTACTCTATAAAAATAATATTTATGCTCATTGAAGCCGAATAAACGAATTTCAGCAATTTATGCTTATCTTTTTTGCTCATAAACATTCTTTAACGGCTCGCCTTTCTTCTTTGCAGCTTTCGGCAGCTCTCAGGCTTCTAAGAAAATCAGAAGAAACTTTAAGCATCGCATTCCAAGCAAAGACGACTATATTTCATGTTTTTCTGCAGACTAATAAATTAATGCCCTTTTGTTTGTGTGTATCTGTTAATAACTTCTGAATCAAAAATAGCATGCAGTAAAATTTTGTAAATCATTCTCAAAAAACTCCACTTTAAATTCTTTCATACACATTACATACTTTTCTGTCCTTTGTCACTTAGTCACATACTTTTCAGTCAAATTTAATACGCTGAAACCTCGATCACTCGACACCATAAGGGAACATGAAAACATGTCGATATTAGTCGATGTCAACTTAATGAATTACCATAATTTTAATTCCTAAAGAGTCTCTGCATCACTTACTTACTAATGCTTAACATTCACATTAGGGAAATTAATTCCAGTAAATGAATTTTCTTTTCTGTTTTTGAAAAGTACAAAATAAAATCATTTTTAGTGATTACTTAAATACCTCGTGAGGAGTAAATCCATAATTTTGGAAAAGAGATAAAAGCTTCTTATTAGTCAGGTCTGTTGAAGATAAAAAGTCCTGCCCACACTCGTTTGAAAAACATGTCATGTTGCTTTTTTTCTCTACGGAACTCCCTGGGTACATTTATCCCACCCCTTCCTAGCCTTTTAGAATTGCACTAACATCACAGAGTGTGGCGGCTGACTCCCCTGGATAAAAGATTTAGTTCTCTAAAAGAGCTTTCCAGAAAAGGATCGACTGACCGAGAAACCGAAGAGTAAAATTCTGAGAAAAGGCCAATATGAAAGAATATTGGTAGTAAAACTTGAACAAGAGAACAGCGATTGGGCGTCGACTTATAGGGGTTCCTGCAAATGTGTGTCAATTTAGAGAGGTTTTCATCCATTCAAATTAGCATTGAGCCGATCGTAAGAAAAAAAAAAGTCGAGACAGACAAAGTTACTGATCTGGGAGTCTTAATAAGTCAGGATTTAAAGTTTAGCCAACAGGCTAAACTTTTTAAAAAAACTTTTTTAAAAAAAGTTTAGCCAACAGACAACTTATTGGCATTGCTAGTAACAAAGCCAATAAGATGCTTGGGTTTATCAATAGATCTATTTCAAACAAATCTAAAGAAGTTCTTTTGCCCTTATATAGAAGTTTGGCAAGACCTCATTTGGAGTATGCTGTTCAGTTTTGGTCTCCTTATCTTAAGAAAGACATTAATGTATTGGAAAGGGTTCAAAGGCGGGCTACCAGGCTAATAAGTGGACTTTCCCACTTAGATTACGATTCCAGGCTTAGAAGGCTAAAAATGTACAGTCTTGAGCAAAGAAGAGACCGAGGGGACATGATTCAGTTGTTTAAATTTATTAAAATGAAAGATGTTACGGGGCGGAAGTTTAGCACTGAAAACAGGCCAAGGGGTCATTGTTTTAAGTTATTTAAATCTCAGGCCAACATGGATATCAGGAAAAATTATTATTTTAACAGGGTAGTGGAACCTTGGAACAGCTTACCGGAAGAGGTGGTAATGAGCAAGGGAGTAGATAGTTTTAAGAAGGCCATTGATCTTCACTGGGGATTGTAAATTGACTAGGACCAGTCTAGCTGGGCCCAGAGCCTGTTGCTGGTCGTCACTTTTGTATTTGTATTTTGTATTTGAGTTATCGGGGCAGTTGAAATTCCGCGTGTCGAGTTACCGGGTAAATATGATTAGAAGTGTGATTTCAAGCATTAAAGTTTAGTAAATACTTTCTCGTTTCACTCATTCTGTTCTCAGTCATACCAATCGTACATAGGATATGGGTCGTTTCACGTCAATTGACCAAGTGGTCCTCATTAGCCAATCTAATATTTCAATAAAATAAAACAAGTTGTACTCATTGCTTGGAAACAAACATCTAAACATTTTCAGCCACCAGTATAAAAAAATCTTAGGATCTAAGATCCCTAAAAATAAAGCATTCCAAGTAGCAGATCTCCAGAGTGGTAACAGTTTAGGAGATTAAAGTACTTCTCCCCCGATTACATTTAATCAATTTTATGATGAAACGTTAAACAGCGTTTTTAGTAGTATGAATTGCCAATACAGCCTTCCAATACAAAATAACTTTAAAGAAATTCACAGCCCAAAGAAATAGGGAAATTCACTTCAGATTTACACACATCCTCATATAAATAAAAGCCGATGATCCAGTAACCCGCGTGCTTCAAGAATGAAACTCGCGCCACGGCATGAAAATTTGATAATGTATGTTGGTAATGTTTAACAAACAGGGAAAGGCTTTATTGTGACAAGGCTGAACTCAATCCGGTAAGTTAACTGTTTTATTGATAAATCTGTCATTTCAGGGGAATGAAGAAACGAAAAAAATTGTCAACAATGAGCGCTATGTATTGGAGTTCTGGAGCTTAGGGTTAATCCACTGGAGTTAGGGTTACAATTTCTTCTATCAAAATATCACCAAACAGGCAATGGCTTCTGTCAAACGTAGAAAAGTAGAAGCAATTTTCATCCGTCATACTTTGACGGGCAACTATCTAGTTTCTTCTTTACTTAATAAAGCAGAAAGTCTCTCTGTCCGGAGGATGTCTGGATGTCTGTAGGATGACTGTAGGATGTCCGTAGGATGCCTGTGACGCGCATAGCGCTTAAACCGTTCGGCCGATTTTCATGAAATTTGGCACAAAGTTAGTATGTAGCATGGGGGTGAGCACCTCGAAGCGATTTTTCGAAAATCCGATGTGGTTCTTTTTTTATTCCAATTTTAAGAAAAAAAGTATCATAAATTACGAAATTATCGTAACGTGGAACCGTAACATGGGAACAAGCCAATTGGCGAGATACGAAATTATCATAACGTGGAACCGTAATGTCGGTACAAGCCAACTGGCGAGAAAATTCACTATACATTATTTGTAAATATACAGGCGAACCAAAAGACCTTTTGATTTTTCTATTGCGGGCGAAGCCGTGCGGGTATCACTAGTTTATCATAAACGCCGATATTTGTGACATTATCTGAACAAATAACATGGAAATAAATAGACATAGTTCTAACGTCGGAACTGCTTTAAACAAAACTGATTCTCACTCTATATTCCTTTTGTTATACATCGTGTGTCAAGACCTGAATGCTAAAGATTTTCTCGTGTAAATAACGAAACTGAATTGAGTAACCAGATCCCTGTTTTTTTTTTTTTAATGTCTAAATGTTCCATTTCTATTAAAATGCATGAATGATAATTAGAAGTAATTTTAAAGTATGTAGTTAATTTTAAATAACTTTCGGTCAAGTACTTTTTTATAATATACTAGTGGTACCCGCACGGCTTTGCCCGTAGTAGAAATTTAAAAGGTCTTTTTGTTCGCCTCTACATTTACTAATAATGTATCGGAATTTCTCGCCGATTGGCTTGCCCATATTACGGTTCCACGTTATGATAATTTAGTAATTTACTCGTCCATCTTATGATAATTTAGCTCGAAAAAATTTTCTGAAAGTTGGAAGAGAAAAAGAACAAAATCGAATTTTCGAAAAATCGCTTCGATGTGCACACCCCATGCTACAAACTAACTTTGTGCCAAATTTCATGAAAATCGGCCGAACGGTCTAGGCCCTATGCGCGTCACAGACATCCAGATATCCAGACAGACAGAGAGACTTTCCGCTTTATTATTAGTAAAGAAGATAAAGATAATACAGCGGTAGAGAGAGAGAGAGGGTCAGAAGTATAAGGACAGCAGAAAAATTGCAGAGGAAAAAAAATCTGAAATAATTCAGTGAAGTTTATACACAAAATGCATTTTTATGCTAGAAATCATTGTGGAACGCTGAACATTTGAAAATACGAAAGATAAATGTTTTGCCGCGATTAATAAAAAAAAAATGTCATTATTAAAAGTGAACAGAATTACAAGGACAATGAACATTTTGCCCTGTAAAACCCTAGTAATCAATAATGTTCCCCTCTTTAGCCTACTTTCCCAGTAAAGTCAGTAAAAGAAGAAAAAAGTATGAAAGAAGGATTAATTTTGAACGCAGCTGCACAAGCAGGGTTGGGTTTTGGACTGTCCAAAACTTGTTCAGGACAGAATAGGTGGTTTTTACCGTCGAAAACTAAAACTGTCCAAAAGTGTCCGAAACTGTCTTAAATTGTCCAAAACTATGCTAAAGCTAAAGCAGTGTAATCTAATCAATTATTATTTACTTCACTATTCGTAATGCATAAATATAGATATTAATGAGGTTAAATTAATGAGCATTTGATAATATTTTTCTCCAAAATGTTTTTACTTAAAAAAATTGCCAGTAACTATTACATAAAAACTTTCTTATGTAACAGTTGATAGAATTGTGAAAGGAAATTCACAACACTACCAAGACAACTAATTTCAGTTCTATTTATAACTCAAAGGAATGTTATTAAATGTGCAATATTTAGGTACAAAAAAAAAGCTTATTTTTTTTTAAATGGTTTTTGCAAATAAGTTTTACATGATGCTTTAACGAAAATTATTTTTTTATATCATAGATTAAAGAACAAGAAATTGATGATTAAACACTTCTGTTATAAAGCTTATGAATTAAAAAAAGAATAGCACATTTTTAATATAATACGTTCTGTAACTATTAAAAATTGTAATTTATTGCATTTAAGTCAATTATTGCACTATATTTTGAACACTTTCTTTTGCACAGATGCATAAATGTCAAAAAATTTGGTTTATAGAAGGAAAAAAAAAACTGCATACAAATTGAAATTTTCAATGAAAAATTTAATTTTTACTTAACTATATTAAAATCAGCTGCATGAATAAGTTACATATGGTATATTTATACTTGAATGTTCACATTAAATAAATATATTTTACAGTCAAAAAATATAATTTCGACACATTTTGTTCTGTTTTTGATATTTTCCCACAAAATATAGTTTCTCAAAAATAGTTTTGGACACTTTTGGGCTCAAGAGGTTTGAACAGGATGATAAAAACCTTGCCAAACCTGCTTTCATTTGCACACATGATAAACATAGGGAAATTTGGTTACTATTATCAAAATAAATAAATAAACTCATGCATGCAAATTGAAATTTTAATAAATAATTCAACTTCTACGTAACTTGATTAAAATCATCTGCATAAATAAGTTGAATGTTCTCATTGAATTAATGTTCAATATAAAACATTACTTTGATACATTTTATTCTTTTTTATTTTTATTTTTTGATGTTTTCTCACAGAATACATTTTTTCTAAAAAAAGAGTTTTGGACAGGACGGTAAAAACCAGGGGTTTTACCGTGGTTTTTACCGTAGTGTCCAAAACCTTGCCAACCCTGGCACAAAGTGTTCGAATTTTAACTTTTATGCGCACTAAGTAGTTAATTTATGCCACACCATGTATCTAAAAATGCATCGCATGTGATAAACTATATAATTACTTCAAAAAAACATGGGGAAAACAAATTTTTCCTACTTGACAGAATTTATTGAAAAACGTTATTAAAAAAAAAAAAAAAAAAAAAAAAAAAAAAAAAAAAAAAAACCATTGCAAAACCTCTACGCATTTGTTACGAAGGAAAGAACTATACCACTCACCTCAAAATTTTTTTGAGAGTTTAGTGCCACCAATTGCACCTTTTCAGCGCCACTCACCATCAAAAATAAAAACATACTATTTTTACTAATTTTGGCTAAAAATATTTAAAAATAGCATTTTTTCAAAACTTCAACCCAATAGCGGCAAAAACAAGGAATTGTGCAAAAAAAAAAAAAACTTTTTAAGATGCACTTTGCTCCACCAGTGGCACCTTTTCCGCACTACCCATCATCGAAAACAAAAAGTTGTCCTTCGGCCCACCCTAGCGCCCATCTTCTCCAAGAGCAGAGCTGCACCCCCTAAGTACCGCAAGATCCCTCAACCCAGAAGTAAGGCCCCAAAAAAGGGGGAAAATATCCCTCAAGGCACTCCCTAAGAGTTTTAATAGTGCATTCTGTGACATCCCCCCCCCCCGGTGGTTTGTAAAAGTTTGGTTCTGATATGTTCACCCCCAACTTTGATAATTATTGTCTTTGTTTTAGGTATTTAAGAAAGGTAATTGGTAATGAGTTGAGTTCGTTTACTTTCATATTACTTTTGCAAAAATATTCAGACTCAAATCCGCGAAATAACATGTTTCTTTTCCACTGAACTCACCAAAATCAGGTAAGCACTCTCAGGGTCATAGCTCAACACAGATTTTTCAATGCAATGTATTCTAGATGTCAACTAAAAAAAATAATAAATATATTTCTTGCTGTTTCGCTTGCTCTATAAATTCGCCTCATATCCCACACCTAATGCTAAGATCTTTTTTTGTCATTTTTTAAAAGTACTTTAACTTTAATTTTTAATGAAATATTGTGCAGAAGAAAAGTAGGCGAAATAATCTAATGTTCGTGTTTTTCGCGATGATACACTTTCTGCGTCGAATGGACATCAAAAGTCTATTTTGGAATTACGAACACAATAAGACAAAAAATATAAAAAGTTCGGGATCTTTTCAATCCTACCCCTACTAATTTTCATTTTTCTGCGAATAATAACAACTTAAGCTAAATGCTCAAAAATATAAATTCAGAAATTGCGGAAACTAAAAACAACGAATCCAGAACAGAACAAAATGTTTAAAAGAGGTCTGTCTATTATCTATAGAAATTACAAGGTGGTCTGTTGTTTTGATTGACAGTGACAGATACCGGATACAAAGGGAGGGTCATGAGGGTCCATGACAATCCCCCCCCCCCCGGCCAAACCGTTGACGTTTCGTTATTATTCGTCTACATTGTGAACAAGCACTTGATGAATAAAATGTAAACCATTTCAGTAATCTTTTCACTTCATTCTTTTTTTTGAAAGTAAATATTTGAAATAGTGCTTTTTTTCATCGCTTATGAAATTAATTGGTAACGTTAATGCTCTACTAAGTGCCTTATTCCTGGCCGATTTGGTGCTTTTTAGCGACCCCCAAGCAATTTCAGAAATTTTTAGTACCAAAACCGTATTATCGTTCAAAAGGGGGCGGGGGGGGGGCTATAATGGTACTCTGTATCCACCCCTGTTGACTGATATGTACATTGAGTAAAACCTTATAAAACGTTCCAATAAGACTGCTTAGGTGTGTCTAGTGAAGGTGAAATCACCGGAAGTGAATGTGCAACTTGAATTTTGAGTCATTTCAAGAAGCAATGAAGTAACGAGTTCAATGCGTGTGATGGCTAATATTTCACGTTTGGTAGAAAATAGCGTTTCCATTTAACTGACACAAGGCTAACTAAAGATTTTCGATGAAGTAAAAGGGATAGTGCAATTTCTCATTGTTTGCTATCTGTTTACAGAGAAAAGGTATCAAAACCGAATCAGCAAATAGTTTTTGGGCTCTAAATTTAAATCCGAAGCCCTAAATCAGTAAGTTTATATATGTATGAAAGACTCTATTTTCTACCGAAATATAAGTCAACTTTGTGAAATGTGCTGCATCTGTTTGGCCCAGTTTCTACTTATTTAGATTTTAACAAATAAAGGCAGGGAAAAATAAGACCCTAAAACCGAAATACCAATAAAAAAGTATCCAAAGACTGAATCAGAGATTGAAACCAATCTTTTTTTGACTGACAATTAACTACTGGGCGATTCTCGAAAAAATGTCCCGTGCGTAACGCTAAGTTTTTTATTTTATTCAAGTAACTATTAATTAACTAACTGTTATACTTTGATAGTATATTAAAGGATGTATTATTCCCCAACAGATTTTTTTTTGAAGGCTTTGGTTAGCTGGACAACATAACAAACCTAGAGTTATGCACTGGACATTTTTTCGAAAATCGCCCTATTATTGTTTATTAAAAATCATTTTTAAGTTTAAAAAGTAACATTTACCTGATATAGACCTATTATAAGGACAAAGAGTCTTGTAACAGTAGAAATACGCACATTTCGGTTTTACTTTGAGACTTATTTGACAGTATGGTATTATCTTGTTTCTAAATAGTCTATTCAGGTATGTACTGATAATAGAACATTATAAAAGTTGTTTCAGTATAGTAACTATTAGTAATTAGTAAATAAATTATATTGATAAGAAAACTTCAGCATTTCAGAAACAAAATAGTCCGATGAAATAAATTTCTTACTTCTGATTTCTTTAAGCTGTGTATACTAATTTTAGCGCGAACAAAAAAAAAGACATCCACATCGTTCTGCACGATAAAGGGCCGTTCATTAAATACGTAAGGATGATTTTGGCAGTTTTTGACCTCCCTCCCCGCATGTAAGGGTACGTAAGATTTTTCAAACCCCTCTCCCCTATTCTTACGTAAGATTCCATTTCGCTTTTCGAATTTTCGGAATAATAAAATAACGAATCTTACATCACTGGAATCGTTATTAAATTATTCATTATTCGTAAAACAAATAAAAAATAGCTCATCCTAATACAAAATATGAGCCCTGCCAAGCCACTAGAACACGCGATTTTTAATGTAAAATATCGACTTAGAAAATATTACGTAACAATGAGTTTGACACCCCCCCCCCCACCCAAAAAAAATTAAGGGTATGTAGAGATTTTTCCAACCCCCCCCCCCCCTCGGGTCCCTTACGTAATTAATGAATGGCCCCTAATACAAACTGAGAACTTGTAACCAATGCGTTATGGTACGGCTACGACACATGATAGAAAAGGTTCACGATTTCCCCGATATAGTGGATCCACTTTATAGAAAAACACTGATTGCAGGTTTACCATACCTGTGTCAGTTTTGGTACATTTAGGCCCCCTACACATGAGTGGAATCAACTTTCCCAAAAAGTTTCCTAGTTGACTCGATGTGCTTCGTTGTTTTCACACGAGTCAACTTAGTTCGAATGAACTTTTCTTCTATTTTCGATTTCGATTCCGAGTCACAACTGACTACAACTGTATTTATGTCGAGGACTGCATACTAAGTGCCTTGCCTCCATTATTTTTTTATACCGATAGATGGCAGCACCATCACCGGATCGAACAGTTAATGAGAATTTAGAACTAGACCAGGAGCTAATAGCTACCTGGGGTTAGCACCCCCAGAGGTATCATTTCACTTGGAGGACATTGAGACCACGAGCATATTTAACGTCGCCGAGTCCCCTTTAATGACGACGGTGGGTCTTCGACCATCGAGGTTCGAACTCAAGACCCTCCGGCCCCGAATCCGACACTCTACCGATCGGGCTACCACGGCCCTAACTTTTCTTCTAATAAACCGAATTTTTTCGTGAGCTGCTTCACAACGCTGTTTAAACTGAACCGAGTTAACCGTCAACTAGTCTACTCGTGTGTAGAACAAATGCTTGGCAGTATCCCGATGAGTGTAATCAACTAATAAATTAAAAATTTTAAAAACCTCCGACTGAGTCGCAACTGTAGAATCAAGAGGGAAAATTGAAAATCCTTCTAAAAGCCTTACATTATTGAAAATCAGTGTCAAGTAATTTATTTGCTATTAAATAGAAACTGACAGCATATAAAAAATTTTAAATCATTGCTTTTGTCGACCATCCTTGTCGACCAACAATAAATTCGGTTATCAATCGCGTGAATGAAGGCTTAGCCGTTATTGAAAACAGCTTTAAAAAGACGTTATATAATTCGAATTCCATGAAACGTGGAAGTTCCAAACACATTCTATCGGACGCGAAAAAAAAAAAAATCTTTGTTTTGGTATTCAATTTAAAATTTTTAAACTATATCTTCACTACAAAAATCATGAAAAGTTTTTAGAGGTTTTTAATTAATATCTTCATCAATTAATATCATCCAAAGATGCAACCTAGCTAAGAACACTCGCGATCAATTCTTCTTTCGAACAATTTTTTTATCTCTAATATGGGGAGCTGTTTTAAAAAACGCCGCAATATTGAATTTAAACGGTTTTTGAAAATGCCTCTGGGGTCTTAATTTCATTGTATAGTCATAAACAACATTGCTACCAAGTGGCATCTTCTTGTCCAGGGTGGCGACAGGAACTGTGAAAAAAAGTTGCCTGACTTTTCCCTGATTTCCCTGATTAAGTTCACCGAATTTCCCTGATTTACGTTACCAATGTTAATGGTTTTCTTTCTTTGCTCTACTTGAAATCCATTGTATGTTTGTATAAAATACAGTATTTTAAACGTTTTAAGTTGTAAAAAGTTGCTGGACTAAAGATATATTTTAAAAAGTTGCTACTTTTTTAATAAAATGGTTTAAAAAAAAGATTTTTTTTTTGGGAGGGGGGACCTACGAAACAGTATATTAAGTTTTTATACAATGGAAAGATTATAGAAAATTAAATAAAAAAATACTTTACTTCCAGAAACCACTTAGCATAAGAAACTATTAAAATTACTCTTAAAAACACATGTGTATTTATGATAGGACTAAAAAGTAATTGAAATTATTTTGAACTAAGTTTTCAAACAGTATAACAATTGTTGGAAGAAAAACAAGTAATAGTGAAAGAATAGAAGTAATGTAGTTATTCTTATATAACAAATTGACATATTCATGCAAAACAGATGAAACCATTTGACATCCATTCGTAGGGAGCTTTCTCTAATCAATAACATAGGTTCTAATGAATGAGTACAGCATTTTAACAATAAAAAAATAAAGATATTTACTTAAGTACACAAGCTAACTCTATTTCAACTGATTTCAATATGTAACGAAGAAAAAAATCTTAGATTGCTTTTGTAACAAACAACTTTGAAAGGCGAGAAAAAAAAAGAAAAAAAAACCAATTAGTTAATTTCAAAATATATAAAAGAAGAAAACAACTTGGTTATAAAATTAAAGAATTACTTAAGTCTGAAGAAAAGAAAACCTTTATAATCTGCGGTGACAACAAATAGTATAACGGCAAAAAACAAAGTTTTTTTAATTAAAAGTTCAATTTTAGCAATTAAATTAAAAACACGAAGAAGTAATAATTTTTAAGCTTTATAGCATTAATTCAAAAAACTAAGGATTTCTTCTTGAAATCGTAATTACAGTACTTAATTACTGCGAGACAATGGAATAAAGGCAAAGGAGCTAAGACATTAATGAAGGCTTCCTCTTTGTCTGTATGGTTGTTTATTTTACGTAGCATTGAAAGCGTAAAAGGAAATTTCAAGTAAAATAAACAGCCTAACAGACACAGAAGCAATCTTAGGAAGTTCATCCTGTGGTTAATAAGTAAGATTCAATACTTTGACGTTGAGGAAAAAAGATGTACAAATACGCGGCAGTATATACCTCATTAATTTTGCTTTTTTTTTAAACAGATAATTGGCGGAAAATGCGTAGGGAATTAGAGTACTTAATTTTGTAAAGAAAAAAATTTTTTTTCCTTCATTATATCAATTTTCCCTGATTTTTTGTTATTTTTTTCATAATTCCTTGATATTTCCCTGATTAATAAAGTTCCCTGACTTTTCCCTGATCTGTCGCCACCCTGTTATCATAATTTGTAGTTTTCAATCAGTTAGCTCCCCAGCTAAAAGGGAAACAATAAAAACTAACATTATTTTGAGATGCTCGAGAATACCATTAAAAGGGACGAAACAATTTCTGTTGATGAAAGCAATCTAAGATGCATCGAGTGCGTTAATAAATACTCATAACAAACTGGCTATGTTTACCAACAGACACACATAGAACGCAACGTTTTGCCTTTTTCTTTAATTTTGTAAATCACCGCAAGGTAGCGTATTCGAGCTCTGGAGTTGCGAATAATGTTTACAGTCATTGAACGAAACAAACGAACTGATAAACGTTTAAAGATGACTCTTAATTTTAAATCAGACCAAGCATTAATTATGAAACTATTTAAAATAAAAAGAAATTTCCATTAGCTAAACTCACCTTAGTGATTTGCACATTTTTATACAGAGGGCCGCCCGTGTCTCCTCCAAAAATTTCCACAAGATACTGTAGTCCATTTCATCAATATTATTTTTTAATAAGAAGATAAAACAGAACATCTGTAAATGAAAGACATTAGATTGCAATTGGAAATCTGTGAAAGAAGTTTGCTTATGATTATCAAAATTAAAAAAAAAAATCATTTCAACTGTACAAACAATAATCACGTTACAAATGTTCATGGAAAATATTTTTAACGAGTAATGCTATTAGAAAGAATACTGACAACAAAACCGCTAAAGAAACTTAAAACATACCGCAGGAAAAATGTAGCTGATGGTACTGATATTACAATATTTACTGGATGGTCTTATTTCTATCATTCATGTAGAAATATTTTAATTAAGTCTTTCCATCTAACTCTTAGTTCTGTTCAATCAAACTAAAGAAAACAGCACAACTTTATTAGCAGAAGCATTCAGATTTCTAGAGTATCAAAGTTTTAAGATAATATGCTGCTAGAATTAATCTTTAAAAAAATATACTATATTAGAAAACCAGTAATTTCATCACAATAATTCATTTCTCAAAAAGAAAAGAAAAAGAAAACCTTTAATAACGTATGTTTACACTGTCTCTATTTATTATTCTTTAAACAGTAATAGTTCTAAACATTGCCAAAACATGTTTACAAAATATTATGTTCAAATGTAAGCAGACGATAAATTAAAAAAGATGGCAATTAGAATGTTTTTACTTAAATTTGTTTTTACTATGTTTTAATTTGATTAATTTTTGATTACAAACGATCTCTCTCACAACGTAAATTGGCACCTTATTTCAAAAAATTTAATAATGTTATTAAGATTTTGTAGAAAATGGCAATGGATTGCGCTGCAAAATGGGGAAACATCCATGGGAACCATCTTAGTGGGATTCATTGTAAACGTGGCATTAGGAAATCATTTTGAGATCAAAAAATAATTTTTGCGTAGCGGGTTCGCCTCCAACCAAAACTGCAGGAAAATAGCATCTACGTTAAATACTGTAAGAAATGCATTTAAATTTCGACTCCTTGAATTCAAATCATGTTTTTCGCTATCGCGGATTGCGAAAGGACTCCACTCGTTGTCTTTCTTGTTTCTATAAATGGACTGAAATTGAAATGGGGAAAAAATTCATACCAGTCATACACTCTATAACAAAAAAAATCGACGCACCAAGAAGCAATCATCCGATTGCTTTGAAATTTTTTATGCATGAGTGTTTCGACCAGATATGCAAATGATTAAAATTCGGTATCCAATGAATGAGTTTGATCTGCCGCGCATCGAAACTGCGAATCCAGCAGATGTGTATAAAGAGCAATTCTTCAACAGTTGTTAAAACTTTTGGTTTGATTGCGATTCAGATTACTTTTCAACAACTTAAAAATGCTTCGCCGCATGGTTCGTGCTCATTACGAGCAACTGTAAGAGTTTAAAAGAGGTCGTATCATTGGATTGAAAGAGGCCGGTTGGTCAAATCGGAGAATCGCTCTTCATTTGAGTCGAAGCGATGAGGCGATTCGAAGATGCTGGCAAGGATGGGTGGAAAATCGCAGAGTTCAGGGTCAGGATGGTAGTGGTCAAACTAGGACCGTAACAGGTCGTCTCCATCATGACCATTTACAGACGGTTGGGACAACGAAATCTACGCTCGCGCCGACCGTTACGCCACCTGCTACTGACGCCTACACACTGCCGAGCCAGATTACAGTGGTGCATGGCTCGATCAGGTTGGAATGGTGCCGACTAGGGACGTATAGTCTTTAGCGACGAATCCCGCTTCCAACTGTGTCATGACGATCATCGAAGACGTGTTTGGAGACACCCAGGGCAGAAGGAGGAACCTGGTTTCACTTTTGCCCGCCACACTGGCCCTCAACATGGCATCATAGTCTGGGGTGCCATTTCTTTTGATAACTGGACCCCTTTGGTCGTAATTAGAGGTACACTTACTGCACAGTGGTACGTCGACGACATCCTAAGACCTGTTTTGTTGCCGTTCCTCTTACAAGTACCCTCGGCTGGGTTTCAGCAGGACAATGCCAGATAGCATACGGCACGTGTTGCTATGAATTGTCTGCAAGCTTGTTAAACTCTTCCATGGCCTGCCAGGTCGCCAGATCTCTCTCCCATCGAGCATGTCTTTGATATGATGGGATGGCGATTGCATCCGGCAATGAGCGTTGATCACTTCGTCCGAAAATTGGAGCGAATTTAGCCGGAAATACTGCAGGACACCCTCCGGGAACTTTATCGGTGTGATACAAGCTGAACACGAGGTGCTTCAGCTTGTATCCACGCTAGAGGCGGGTCAATACCTTATTGAACTTGTTACTCTAACTTTGACATAAATTATTCAATTGTTCTGAGAATTTAATCATTTACAATTCAGTGCATTGTTTTCCAATCCACCTATTTTCCTGTCAATCGGATCACTCTTTCTTGGTGCGTCGACTTTTTTGTTATAGAGTGTATTATGAGTGGTGATTTTCTGGATTAGATGATATGACGCACGTTCAAAAAAAGGAAACGGTAATAAAGATATGGTTATTATGGAAAATTTGCACTAGTACACTTATTATCATAATGATTACGGGACGCGGGAGCGTCCCATCCGCCAGGGAAACCAAACATCAGCAGACAACAAAAGCACATCCACCGCTAAGAAAGACGGAAGAAAATAAACGCGACTAACCAGGAAACATCACGAGTTCAGTAATCATGAAAAAAGTTAAAAATGGTCGCATTCGAAAGAGTATCTTTAGAAAAAAATTTGACCCAAATATTGTGTGCCCTCGTCCTTTTGTTTTTGAGATATGGGGGGTCAAAGTCTGTCGAAATCTTACGAAAATTCGGCAAATTTAAAGACTTGGCAAGAAATGGAAAATACCACGTGATTTCATCGCCTGCGTCTAGCAAGACTCATTTCCATTTCTGGTCATCTGCAAAGCGCGTAAACGATGTTTCGAATTAACCCTTTACTTGTGTGGGTAAAATTAAAAAGTAACTATGAAGCCTGTGAAATGGAAACTAGAGAGCTTTATTCAGAGGAGCTACAACTTTATAACGAAATTGAACGTAGGATTTAACTTTGTAATCGTGATAATAATGCATTTCAGAATTTAAGTGCATTTCAAATGTGTTTTACTTAACTAATTTAAGTTTGTACTCTTGTAATGAAATGTGTTGTAAGTAATTAATAATTATGTACGAGAATTAATATGAATAAGTAAAAAAAAAAACATGCTTATTAAAGCTTATATATTGAAAATAAAATGGATAGTTTTTGATGTTGAAAGAACATGATCATGGATTGTAGTATCCCAGCTCTTATTTATTTTTTCAAAAGTTATTATCATTCATGAAGTTTTATTTTCTGACCACTGCTAGCGAAAATGTTTAATTTAAAATCGAAAAAAATAATAATTAAAAAAAAGAAAACAACGGATAGTAAATGTCAAAAATTTGCACAGCAAAACTAACGATGTCGGAAATTACTTCATAACAGATTCTTATCAAAAATTTTATAGTCGACGTTCATTACAACAACCCCCGTAGTTCGAAAAAGTCTGTCACTGCAACTGAAAGTCGCTATAACGTAAATGCACATCATATTGCATGTTATTTAGTCATTTTTAAAAATACTGAAGTCACTTTTACCAATTATGTTTCACGTTAAAAGGGAATTCAAATTCGAGCAAAATAAAAATTATTACAGTTTTTTTTTTTTTTTTTATTTGACTTGTTAGAGGGTTTACACATAACTTGAAAACGATACACATAACGAAAAACGCACTGAAAATAACTGACAAAAATCGTTTTTTTTTAATTTGAGAACATGGTTTGAAATCTTTAAAAATGTCGTTTTCTTCGTATTTAGATACTGTTGAAGACTTCTGATTTACGACTTTTCAAAAAAAAAAGACTTTAAAGTGTGTTTACCGTTTCTCTACGGTTATCATTTTTTTTCAAAACAGTTTCATCATCGAATAAACTCTTTCAGTGGAAATATTT
Source organism: Uloborus diversus (assembly GCF_026930045.1). Taxonomy (NCBI): domain Eukaryota; kingdom Metazoa; phylum Arthropoda; class Arachnida; order Araneae; family Uloboridae; genus Uloborus; species Uloborus diversus. Next base: position 178,359,148 of record NC_072735.1, on the reverse strand, counting down.
CACCCGCAGAAGCATAAAAGTTTTAAACATCAGTTTTTTAACAGTCTTAAGAATAACAAAAAATTCCATTGTTTTTACAATAAAATAAAACAAATATTTCGGGCTGTGGCGTTTTCCCCTATACAGTTGCACGTTAATATCCCGGAACACAAGCCCCTAAAAATTTCAATGCCGCAGTCTGTGCCACGACACCCCGCGCCATAGTAGTCACCCCGTGTAAAGAATTAATGCGATATTTCTCACGCGCTTTGGTGGTGACCAAATATGGAAGTGAAATGTCTTGTCAGATGCAGATGTTGAATTCGCGCCGTACCTTCCATTTCTGAACAAAACTCGCTAAATTTGGCGACTTTACTAAAAATTTCGGCAATTTTTAAGACATCATATTTCGTTAACGTGGTCACGAGGACACGTAGTTTCAGTGCCATAAACATGTTTTCCAATGCTCTTTCGAATGCCACCAATTTGGAATTTTTTTGAATTTCCTTGATCGTGATGTATCCTGGTAAGAACGGTTTACACGACAGAACAAGTTGGGGTTTTCTGGGTTTTTCACCCGTCAGTATCTCAGCTCCATGAAGACCGCCGAAGTTGATTTTTGGTATACTCAATCTCTAGTGTCCCCTGACGACGTAAACCAAAATACAATCCCCTGGACCATCAGGGGGAGGAGGAATTTAGGTTAGAAAATCGTTGTTCAAAAAGTTTTCGCTTTCTTTGAGAGGGTTACAGCCCACACGAAAAAAGAAATCAAGCTGAAATTTCGCACAGGGTCGTCCCAAGAGGGAAGGTGGGTGGGGCAAAAGCCCCGGGCTCCACGAAATGAGGGAGCGCGGCCAGGCGCCCCTCATTTCGACAGAATACGACGACATTCACACGAAATGAGGGGAGCCTTGCGGCGCCCCCTCATATTGCATGTATCATAGATACACAGTCAAAAACACAAAATACAGAATCATAGCAATGATTCTCTATTTCTTTTATTTATTAAGAATATATATATATATATATATATATATATATAATTCCAGAAAAATGTAAACAAAAAGCGATAAAGTTCTCAATTTTGTCGAACTTTTTAGTTTCGTTGTGGAATCTGATCATATTATTCGATTTCCATAATTTTTTTCTTCTCTAATCAAATCTTTATCGTTTTGTAGCATAAAAAAATGATGATGCAAAGATTTTTTTTGAAATATCACAAAGAAACAGTGAAATTCTCCGTATTTTCAAATTTTCAGACTCGTTGCGCAATTGAAAGACATTATTCGACACCATTTTTTTTCTTTTTTTGAAGTCTTCACCAATAGCAACTTTTCCGCGCTATAGCGACTCGATCGTTTCCCCCCGCTCCACCTAATTAATGCATATTAACTAGGTTCATATTACAAACAATTCACTAAAATAATATTTTTAGCTCTATATCGTTTCCACCTACAAGTGCTTTTACGCTTAAATACGCTGCAGCACAATCAGCAACGATGAGCCAATGTTAACACAAACCTCCGACGAAGGGCCTAATGGTGATTTCATACCTTTCGCAATATCAAGAAAATGCCACATTTGAAATTAAATAATTGCGAAATGTTCTTCTTTTCTTTACGATTACGCAGAGTAATTGTTTGGGAAAAAAATACCACATATAGGTAGATCCAGAGCAAATCAACACGTTTCTCATTTTTCTGTTCGTCTGCAGTATCACGTGAGTTCTTTCTTTCTTATTTTGTGATCCTTTATCTTTTATGTTTTTTTTTTCTGAAATTTCTATGCTTTTACGTTTGGTGTTTAGTAAGGGGCCGTCCGTAATTGACGTCACGGGATGAGTGGGTATGGGTAAGGCCCCAATAGTGGAGGAGCCGACGCATCCGCCATTTTGGAGCAAACTTGATCCAGGTGCTTCGCAGCGATAGCATTGCTGCTGATGTTTACATTTCTTTAGCATGTGTTAAATTGAGTCAAATGGGTGGTTGTTCTGCTGTAAATTGTGCACACAGCTCCAAAAAAGGATTTCAGCCCTTCAGATTTCCAGCAGACGCAGAAAGAAAAAAGAAATGGATAAATAATAGCCCGCGAAATGACTGGCAGCCTGGAACCTACGCCAACTGTTTCCAAAATTTCGCCAATGTTCAACTTCGCTCTTCTACTCTCTCGTTCCATGTTTGGCGAATGATTGCCAATAAAGGTAGCTTTCCTTGTTGTATGCTTGCTCCAATATGGCGGATGCGTCGGCCTCTCCAGTTATAGGGGTTCTAGGAATGGGGGGATCGTAAAGTCGGGAAGGGAGGGGGGTAACAAGAAGTGTGACATCACACACTTTTCTCATATTAATATGCTTATGGAAAACATTATAATATGGGACAAGAGGTGCTCATACAAACCATCATTTAAGTGGGGAGGGGGGCATGCTAAAAATATCTGGCGTACGAAAAATTCCTGAAAATAATTTTTGGGTGAAAATTAAAAGCACCAAAACGGCGAGGAAAAATGCTCCGTACAAACTTTATTCCATTCATTTCAGAAGTAATGAAAGGAAGTATTATTTCAAATATTTACTCAAACAAACAATTAATAATTGAAAAAAGTGCGGCAAACATTTACATTTTATACACTATAATATATTTATCTAATAATATATTTACCTGACATTCTACATCCATCCATCTTATATGCAACTTTTAAATAAGAATCACATGCAATAATGATAGATGAATAATTCTATAATAATTCATTTGAAGTTTGACGTCTTGAATTCAAATAATGTCTTTTTGCAATCAGAAATTGCGATAGGACACTACTCGTTGAGTTTTTTGTATCTACAAATCAGGTTTTCGCCGATATATATCATGATATCTATATCACGATATATATCCGATATTTATTTTGAAAATATCATGATATTTTGATATTTTCTATATTTATTTTTCCAACTACGGCATTTTCAATACAAAAAGTACATTAATCATACTAATATTGTTAATTTATTATTAAAAATGGAAACAATCTGGATTTATATTCAGGACTAATATAGATCTATGTCAGAAAAAAGTAATTTTTTTTACACAGATCGACGTTGGGGAAAAAGAATCTAGATCTATATTCAGGACTAATATAGATTTATATCGGAAAAAAAACTATTTTTTTACACAGATCGACGTTGGGAAAAAAATCTAGATCTATATTCAGGACTAATGTAGATATATGTCGGAAAAAACTTATTTTTTACACAGATCGACGTTAGGAAAAAAATCTAGATCTATATTCCAAGTTTGATATAGATCTATGTACTAAAAAGTTATTCACTATATTTTTATGATGTATTAATACATTATTAATATGAGAAAGTAATATATTTCTTTCTTACTTGTATTTTATATACATAAAAATTATTAGTAATATAAAAATTTTAATTCATATTAAAAGTGATTAATTAAATATTAAACATTGCTCAGAAAAAAAAGAAAATGTCTTATGACGGCACCAACTAATGCATATTATTTATTTTTGAGTCATAACTGTGTAGAAGTAGCTAACAGAAGAAGAATGAGTAAAACAGCTAATGCTAAATTAACTCCATTAAAATTGATAGAAATGTAGAATGAAATATTATATTAAAAAAATGAAAGAAACATTAATTTTAAGTCTACATATTGTTATTACAATATAAGAAAACCAGCTTTTACCCACGGCTTCGCTCACGCTGATGTAGTTTTTTTCAATCTATTCAAGTTAACGGTCAACACAGGCAGAGGTCATGTAGTTACCAAAAAAAAATGGTTTGTCTCCAGTTTCACTCTCATTTCAAATTGCCTGCCCCTTTAAATGTATCAAAAGGTATGATTAAAACTGAAAATCAGGGGAAAGGGGAGTAAATGAAATGTTGGCGAAACTGGAAAGACTCGCCCAAAAAATCACACAAAATAAATCACGAAAACGTTCAGGAGTTCTAACGAAGTTAGTTTGGGTAATTCTCAAAAAATTCAATTCGAGTGAGGTCATTTATTCTTAAATAAAGTGAAACAGTTTCCTTATAATCCCGGTCACCGTCAAATAATATCCAGCGCTACATCGGCTATCTAAATTATTGTATAATGTATAGCTTCTTACCGGAGATATCGTTACAAAATAGGATCAACAATCACTAGAAATCCGGATACTAATTATGTCTCTTTAGAGTGAGAACATCAAACCTTTAAAATCCCCATTAAAAGGAAATCAAATGTTTCTAAATAACGTAAACGATCCTAATTACAATACCAAAACATTCAGAGTGAAAATACCATTAAAATCAGAGTAAGGACAACAGTTTTTTTTTTTTTTTTCAAGTTCCCATTTAAATGAGGACAATAGTACAAAAACTTCTGCTTTCGCAAAGCGAAAAATTCCCAAAAATCTTTATTAGAGTAGTCTCTATCAGCGTTTTCAAATAACATTTCCTTCTGATGATCTCAGTCATGATTATTTCCAAAAATCTTCATCAGTACAGGTCCAATAGGATAAAAAAAAACAAAAACAAAATAAAAGAAAAAAAAGGAAGAAAGAACAATATTCTTCATTGTCGCCATTAAAATAGGGACATTAATTCCACAAAATCTTAATTAGCATCATTAACCCTTAAAAATACACACACAAAAAAGAAAAAAGAAAATGAAAAGTTTCGTAAAAATTTTAAATAATTCGCCAATGCACTAACGTAGTCGCCTGGTAAATTGGAGAAAAAAAATGAATTTGGTGTATTAATTTACATTTTAATAGCAGTTTTAATGTTATTTAAGAGTGTTGTTTCTCTAATTTGAAGGATTAATTTTAACTTCAATACCTCATTGTACTTAATGACCTTTTTATCAAAATTAATTTGGCGGAATTTTTACATTTTAATGCAACTTTTGTAACGGCTGTAGCGCCAAAATTTTTGAACACTCGTCCCGAACACGTTATCATAACTCTTCCTATCAAATAAGTTTTTAAAATGTCATTTTCTTTAGTTTCATTTTATATTTTTGCAATTAAAAGCAGCGTTAAAATGTAAAATAATAAATCCATTATTAATCGCCAAAGGACCACAGTACCATATATTCGCCAGAGACTTGCCAAGTTTATGAAATTGCGTAAAATGTTTGGTTAATCTATATTCATAAGATATGATTTTTAATTCCGAACAGAAGATGCTATAAATAAAATGTTTGCATGTATTTGGCCGTTCCTGGCGAAAAATAAATCTTTGTTCGACGGTAGCTGGGGGTAGAGGGGCCGACTCTATTTCATAACTTTATTTAGTTACCATATAATTGTACGTAGCAAAAATACCCGGCGTTGCCTGGGTCTGTAATAATTATGAGAAACAATCGCTACTTTTATTCGTTCTATGCTGTAACTGAAATAACTCAAAACATACCGCTTTGACGTGATTAAAAATAGAGCTCCTTCCTAATCCATAAAAGTAAAATGGCAATAAGTATGAAGAACAAAATAGTACTCTTTTAGAAACGAATAATAAATAGCCAAATCCATTAATTTTTTGCCAATCTTGTGCAAAAATCTTGCTTCAAGATTTGATTTGAAAAAAGCCTTGAACAGTCACGAAAAGCAAAGGTAGTCAATAATACAACAATTGTCGCTATCGACAGGGAGTTGAGATGATACACTAAATACTGTATTGAGTTGAGGAAAGCCTTCGAACATGGAACTAAAAAGCTCATAACTCGTTTATTATTCTACTTAGAAATTTCGAACAGGTGCCATCTTCAGCAGAAAAATCAGAGCTTTCGATGGACATATAATGTAAATATGTGCAAGTATTTTTTCATCCCCATATTAGAGAATTTATACGAAAATTGTGTTATGTTGCCCCGCTAAGGGGGTTTTGCCCCCCATAACGGGACGAAAACTACCCTACATGTTATTCTGATTCATAAGCTATATTATTGTAAAGTTTCATCAAAATCTGTTCAGTAGTTTTTGCGTGAAAAAGTAACAAACATCCATACATCCATACAAACTTTCGCATACATAATAGTAGTAAGATAAAGAATGATTTGAGGATGTTTATTACTATTTTGAAGACTTTGTGCTAATTGAAAATATCGGATACATATCAAAACATTCGATATATGTCAAAATATCGGATATTTTCGAGCCCTGCTACAAATGGAATAGAATGCAAATGGCTCAGAAATTTGCACCCGTTATACTATGACTGGTGATTTTCTAGAATAGGTAATGCGAAACGTATCCATAAAAACGACATGGTGATTGGGATGAGATGATAAAGATTTCATGACCGATATCCACCAGTACACTTATCATAAAAATTATTTACAGCGTATGACATCATACGTATTTTTATTACTTAAATAATGGGAATTAGTAATCTGGAAGTTTTGTATTTTGATGAATTTTTGCTGTTTGAGTTATTCTATGTAGATGTTTTTTTTTTCCTAAAAAACGTAGTTTTACAAAAAAAACCCTTCTTATATGTAAAGTCTGCTTGATTGAAGCCCTGAAAAAAAAAAAGTTTTCAAAATCAAACACAGACGATTTGTAATTATAACGATGAAAATAAAGCTCTCTAAATAAATATTAAAAACAACCGTTGTCATGGTAGTCTGAAAATTTGCAACTACATCAGCTCTGATCAAGTGAGAATAATAAGCAATTCGTGACCGCTAAAATAATAATAATAATAAATTTAAATAGTTTCATGACCCATGGGTATTGTCAAACGTATTTTTCCTAAATCTTAAACGTTTTACAAATCAAGTCCTCATTGCTACAAACAGCAACTGATTTCCTTAAAATATTGCAATAAGTTTTGAAAGAATTGTTATAGTTTTAAGAAAGAAGCGATTCACGGGGAAATAAGTAAGAATTTCTATTATCACGAAGATCGATAGTTACGACATTATAAGTAGAAATAAGATTGAAATCAAAGCTATACATGAGTCACTGCTTTCTCAAACCTTTGAGAGTAAGACTTACGTGGTTTGTGACATTTTTCAACAGCAGAAAAAGTCTTTTAAATTCAGTCCTGGACAGTTTGCGTAACGTTCCTCCTCTTTCTCATTGGTCAATATCGTAATTGCATACATATGCATCTATGCATATAAATACATAGGATAGAGTTGGCACACGGAAGTACGAAACACATCCGTACCAAGCCAAAATGAAACTGCTTCTCATTTTTCTCGTCATCTGCAGCATTACGTGAGTTTTTTTCGTACTTTATATTTGACGTCACAGTATTTTCCGCGTTTCGTGTTTGTTAGTTCGCTCAATTTCGTATTTGTTAACTCAAAAACTTAGTGTTTTAACCCGAGAGAACGCGCGCGGGTCCGTACACTGTAAAAAAAATCTGTAAAATTTACGGAAAAAAACTGTCAGCCAGGACGCCAGTTTTCTTCCGTTTATTTTACAGAAATCTTCCGTATTTTTATTATTTATTCAAGCTGATTTATTATTTCATGAAGATTAAAAAATGAAACTGTACTTTTATAAATACATTTCAATATTTACTATACTACTACGAAATACATGTATACAAAGGTAAATTTCCGAATATGCCTCTCTAACAGATGACAAAAAAACATAATAATAAAATATTGATTAGGATGCAATGAAATAGAAGTTGCAAACGATTTAAGATTTAATTGCTTGAAATAAATATAAGATCAAAAAACTCGAGCACGAGAACCAAAATCCAAACAGGCGGGCGAAATTTCGAAGAAAAACAAAGTACGCGGTGAGGCGATGGTAACAGTTAACGCTTATAACCGGTTACAGATTTAAAAAAAACAGAGAAATCCTGTATTTTATTACGAACAGTTTTTTCTGTAAAAAATACGGATAACTTCTTCAAAATTTACAGTTTTTTTTAGTGTATGGACCCCATGCAATTTGAAATTGGAGTTTCTTTCTTTCTATTGGCCTTGAAAGGCCATTCTCTTTAGTAGTCTACTTTTACACACCCCTCTACTCACAGCCGGTAGCAAAAATTCTTAAGGGCATTATTTCTTCTTTAACAAAGGTTCTTTTTTACGCTTGGGGTCTAACTGGACCTCGCACGCGTTTTCTCTTGAGTCAGATAGCTGCACTTGATCGTTGCTACTTTTTGTGAGTGGACGTTCATTTTTAGCTTCACCATTGCGACTTTGTACGAAATAGAAATTGAGAAGCTACGAACTCTTTTGAAGGAAGTTGAGAGCGAAGAAGATAATTTTTCAGGTGATGAAATTTGTTCTAATCATGAAAATATAAGTGAACACGATTTAGAATCAGAGTTTGATGAAGATTCTGATGTACAAGAACTAGTTTTACACAAGGAGGACGACTTTATTGAAAACTAGTGATACCCGCACGGCTTTGCCCGTAATAGAAAAATCAAAAGGCCTTTTGGTTCGCCTGTATATTTACAAATAATGCATGGTGAATTTTCTCGCCAGTTGGCTTGTACCCATCTTACGGTTCCACGTTATGATAATTTCGTAATTTATTCGTCCATCTTATGTTTTTTTTTCTTCTTAAAATTGGAGCAGAAAAAGAACCACATCGAATTTTCGAAAAATCGCTTCGAGGTGCACACCCCCATGCTACATACTAACTTTGTGCCAAATTTCATGAAAATCGGCCGAACGGTTTAGGCGCTATGCGCGTCACAGACATCCTACAGACATCCAGACATCCTCCGGACAGAGAGACTTTCAGCTTTATTATTAGTAAAGAAGATAAGTGTACATTATGAGCGAAAGAAAAATTTAAAGCAAATGTTCGAATACTTGCACACAACATCATTTCGCATCTCCCAGGACTAGAGATGCTGAAGAAACTGATGAAATTGAAATTCGAGCGGTCTTTGGACTTCTATATTTGTGTGGGTTACACAAATTGTCTCACCTGAACGTTCGTAACCTATGGGCTACATATGGAACAAGTATAAAAATGTTTCCTGCCACAATGTCGTACAAGCGATTCTTATTTATTCTGATATGTTTGAGGTTTGATGACATCAATACAAGGGAAGAACGACGAAAAGAAGATAAAATTGCGGCAATCAGAAACATTTTTGAAATATTTATCAAATTTTGTCAAGATTCCTACTGCGTAGGGGAATTAGGGGAATATGTCACGACTGACGAAAAACTTGTCGTTTCGAGGACGTTGCGGGTTTAGAAAACAAGACCAGTTTTTGTGCAAAAAACACACACTGAAACTATGTAAATTCTGCATGGATAAAGAAGAATAAAAATAGAGCTGTAAATTAAGCCAGGTTCGGAAGTTAAATCTGCATCATGTATGTATATTCTTTAATGTATTCAAGACATTTACTGAATTATAAAAAGTAGAATATCTTCAATTTTTCAGTAATAAATATTCTAACTTGAAATATTACTTTAGAATTACATTTAACTATAATTTAGGAGCTCGGGGTCCGTGCGGACCCCACGCGCGCTTCCGTGTCTGAATGAAAGGCGCTATTTCTCCCGGGAACGTTCACTGGAAAACTCCCATTATTCTATCAAAGAACAAAAATTAAACAAAAACAAAAAATAGAACTTCCACATTTTAAAAATGTATGACAATAGTTCATTACACCACTTCAAAATAGAATTAAAACCCTTAAAAGAACTCATTACACCCTTTTATTCACATCTTCAAAAAAAAAAAGGAAAAAAAAATAATTTGAATTTTAACATCTTGAATTCAAATTATGTTTTTCGCAATCACAAGTGTGTGCATGTAGGCGGGTGTGTTTGTGTGTGAGGGGATGAGTGTTTGTGTGTAGGGGTATGTGTATGTGTGTGTAGGCATGTGTGTTTGTGTCTGTGTGCTGGCATAAGTGTGTGGGTAGTTGTGTATATGAGTGTGTGTATGTGTGTGTGGGGGGAGGGGTATGTGTATGTGTGTGTAGGCATATGTGTTTGTGCCAGTGTGCAGGCATGAATGTGTGGGTAGTTGTGTGTATGTGTGTGTGCGTGCGTGTGTGTGTGTAGTTGTGTATGTATGCGCGTGTGTGTAGGACATGGATGGAGACGGCTTTCGCTATAGGAGCAGCATCGTGAGGAGCCGGTCGACGGTGACGGTGCGGAGGGTGGCGGTGGGAAAATAAAAAGATAGGACATCAAAACAGTCAAATGAGAACAATAAGCAATCGTGATTGCTCAAAAAAAAAAAAAAAAAGGTAAGTAATAATAACAATAACTCTGCCTAATCATTTTAACAAAACATCATAGAATTAAGTATAGGTAGACGATAAATTAAAAATATAAGCGATTGAGACAATGAGAAGAAAAAGGGTGTAAAAACCAAAATTGAAAATTTCGAGATAACCTGCACAAATGATAGGAGAACCGCTCCTCTGTTTTGGGGCAAGAGATAGAACTAGTGTCTCTGGTAGGTACTGCTCAGGGGTGAAAGTAGATTCAAGTAACATTTTCTGACAACAGAGTGAAATTTTCGGAAACTGAGAGTGTCCCCCCTCCCCCCCACGTCCAACCGTAAAAACTCTTCAAATGTGTATGCAAAAATCATTGAAGAAAAACGTATTAAAATATTTTTTTTTTTTTTTTTTGAGCAATCACATTGCTTATTGTTTTCATTTGACTGTTTTGGCGTTCCTATGATTTTATTTTCCCCCCGCCTCCCTCAGCAGCTTTTTTAGCCTACTTTCCCAGTAAAAGTCAGAAAAGGAAGCAAAATCATGAAAGAAGGCTAATGCATCTTAAAAATATCGCAAAAAAACAAAAAAAAAGTCAAAAATAAATAAAATAATTAAATAAATATCGAAAAATTAAAAATTGGAAAGTAGGGTATTGAGATGGGGAAAAATGTCTGTCGGTCCGTCGGTCTGTCTGTCTGTCTCCCCCCCCCCCTAATAACTTTTGAATGAATAGTCCGATTCGAACAAACTTTTTTTTGTTCGAAAGATCTAGGCGAGGACACCTCATTCCCATATTTCACTTTTTGATTTGAACTTTTTTTTGTTCAATTTTGAACAGTTCAAAAAAACTTAACATTAGCGCCTACGGGGAAATTCAAGGCAATTCCGAACTATGAGGCAAATTTGCTTCAAACAAACTTTGTAGGAAAAAGCTTTTGATGAAAAACTTGTATATAAAATATCTTTTTGATTTGAACAATTTTCCGTTCAATTTTGAACAGTTCAAATCCCTTAACATTAGCGCCTACGGGGAAACTGAAAGTCAATGTAGATTCCGTACTTGAAGGCGGATTTACTTCAAACAAATTTTGTTGTAAATAGCTCTTGACGCCAAATTCCAGACTCCGACTCCGAGAATTTAGAGGCAGCTGACTCCGACTCCGACAATTTAGAGGCACCTGACTCCGACTCCGACAATTTAGAGGCACCTGACTCCGACTCCGACTCCTGTGCCCGACAATTAATCGGACTCCGACTCCCCGTCTTCAACTCTGACTTCGTTGCTTTGGCAAAAATTTATACACGGAGGACAAATGACTAACTCCGATTCTTGGATATTCGACTCCGACTCCTTTATCTCAAAATGAGATCGACTCCGACTCCGACGCTATGGTTTTACCTGTGAAATACTTATTGTTGATATGACTTGTTTTTATTTTCACGCTAAAGTTTTAAATTTAGGTATTCAGTTTTCGGCGAATGAACTCGAAGTCATTTATGTTTCTACATAAAGATATGCGCAGACGATTTTTTTTTTTTTTTTTTTTTGACAATGAAAATTATTTCTTTAAGTTGACATTTTATTGTTTTTTTTTTTTTTTTTTTTTTTTTGTTTGTTTTAGTAATTGCATTAATTCATTTTCAAAAAGGTTTTTGGCAACAGGTGAAAAAGAAACGATTTTTTTTTTGTTGATATGATGTATTTATTTTAATGAGCTTATTAATTTTAATTATTATTTTTTCGTTTTGAAAGCTGTTAAAGATTTTTTTTTAATGAAAAAAAGTGTATTAGCTGCTCTGTTTAAAAGTTGCTGCTATTTTATTTGTTCGTTATTTTTTTTTACGCATCCAATTCGTAGAAATCAGTTTAAAGTATTTTAAAAATATGTTTGAAAAAATTTGCGATTTTAGCTATTTTTGAGAATATTGATCAGGTACTAGAAAGTAGTAAGGGGGTATACGGGAAAGTAGGCTCGTCTAGTTCTAGACAGGACTTCTTGTTTAATCTATGGAACCCAATCCCTATTTCAACGCTATTATTAAGTCTTAACTTACGCGGCACTTCCGTGGAAAACCTCCGCGTAAAAGGAGAGTCTATTGTACTTCAACACAGTCAGTGAAACTCATAATATTTTACAAAAACAAATTCCTTCTTTTTATGTTTAGAATAACTAATTTTTGATATTATTTTACTGCATGAAATTCGATTGTTTTTTTTTTCTCCCTGATGTATTGTGAGAAATGTATGAAAAGTTCAGTAAATTAAAAGTATCCTCGGATGAAAGCGAATTTTTATTTTCATTTAATTTTTTATTTATTAATTTTTTCCAGGTTCCTACCAATGACCGAATCAGGGAGTAAAAAATCAGATGATGACGGTAGTGGCTCCGGAGGAGCAAGTGGTGGTGGCGGTGGCGGAAGTAGTGGTGACAGTAGTGCTGGTGGAGCAAGTGGTGGACTTGGCTCTAAAGGAGGTAGTGGTGGCGGTGGCTCTGGAGGAACAAGTGGAGGTGACGGAGGTGGCTCTGGAGGTGCGAACGGTGGACTTGGCTCTGAGGGAGCTAGTGAAGGCAGTGAAGCTGCAGAAGCTAGTGCTGGTGGTAGCTCTGGAGGAGCAAGTAGTGGCGGTGCGGCAGGAGGAGAAAGTGGCGGAGGCGGTCCTGTAGGAGCTACTTCTAGAGGAGAGAGTGCTGGAGAAGCTAAGGGAGGCGGTGCTCCTGGAGGAGCTTCTGGTGGAAGTGATTCTGGAGGAGCTAGTGGAGGTGGTGCCTCTGGAGGAGCTGGTGGTGGCGGCGGGGCTGAAGGAGCTAGTGGTGGAGGTGGCCCCGGAGGAGCTAGTGGTGGAAGTGGTTCTGGAGGAGCTAGTGGTGGAGGTGTTTCTGGAGGAACTAGCGGTGGAGGTGGTTCTGGAGGAGCTAGTTATGTCTGCGGACCTGGAAGAGCCAATAGTGATGGTGGGCCTGGAGAAGGCAGCGGTGGACCCGGCGCAGCTAGTTATGGCTGTGGTACTGGAGGAGCAAGTGGTGGAGGTGGTCCTGGAAGAGATAGTGGTGGCGGTGGCCCTGGGGATGCTGGTTATGGTTGTGGTCCAGGAGGAGCTAGTTATGGCTGTGGTACTGGAGGAGCAAGTGGTGGAGGTGGTCCTGGAAGAGATAGTGGTGGCGGTGGCCCTGGGGGTGCTGGTTATGGTTGTGGTCCAGGAGGAGCTAGTTATGGCTGTGGTACTGGAGGAGCAAGTGGTGGAGGTGGTCCTGGAAGAGATAGTGGTGGAGGTGGTCCTGGAAGAGATAGTGGTGGCGGTGGCCCTGGGGGTGCTGGTTATGGTTGTGGTCCAGGAGGAGCTAGTTATGGCTGTGGTACTGGAGGAGCAAGTGGTGGAGGTGGTCCTGGAAGAGATAGTGGTGGCGGTGGCCCTGGGGGTGCTGGTTATGGTTGTGGTCCAGGAGGAGCTACTGCCGGACGTGGTCCTGGAGCAGTTAGTGGTGGAGGTGGTCCTGGAGGAGCTAGCTATGGCTGTGCCTCTAGAGGAGCAGGTGGCGGAAGTGTTCCTGAAAGATATAGTTATGGCTGTGGCCATGGAGGAGCTGGCACGTTCGGGGTGGGTTCATACCAGGGAGGAGCTGGCGGTTACCAAGGGGGCTATGGTAGTTCTGGATGGTATGGAGGTAGCCCTGGAGGTGGTGGCGCTGGTGCGCTCGGGGTAGGTTCATACAACGGAGAAGCTATCGGTTACCCTGGAAGCTATGGGAGTTCTAGAGGGTGGAGTAGCAACAGTGGAGGTACTGGCAGCGGAGCCGCTGGTGGTTTTGGAGAAAGTTCATACTATGGAGGAAGAGGCGTTTACCCTGGAAACTATTATACATGGTGGGAAGGAAGCCCAAGAGCTGCTGGAGGTGGAGCTGGCGGCTCCCCTAGAGGTGGGGTTGGAGGCGCAGGTGGTGGCCTTGGAAGTGCTAGTGGTGCCAAGAGTGGCTAAGTGGAGCTGCTTTCAGCCAGAAATTTTATGTAGCTGAAAGGTGAGTCAAAAAAAAAATTTTTTTTTTTTTTGGAGCAAACTCGCTTTATTGCTCAGATTTGATACATCAGAATTCGCCGAAAGATCTGATAAGGTCAAAAAGCAAAAAAAAAAAAATTAATTTGAATTTTGACATTTTGAATTCAAATTATGTTTTTCGCAATCACGAGTGTGTGTATGTAGGCGTGTGTGTTTGTGTGCGGAGAGTATGTATGTGTGTGTGTACGGGTTATGTGTATGTGTGTGTAGGCATGCGTGTTTGTGTCTGTGTGTGGGGGGGAAGTATGTGTGTGTAGGCATATGTGTTTGTGTCTGTGTGCAGGCATGAATGTGTGGGTAGTTGTGTGTATGTGTGGGTGTCTGTATGTATGTGTGTATGTGTGTGTAGGTGTATGAGTGTGCATGTGTTTGTGTAGTTGTGTATGTATGCGCGTGTGTGTAGGACGTGGATGCAACCTGGAGACGGCTTTCGCTAGAGGTGCAGCATCGTGAGGAGCCTGTCGACCGTGATGGTGCGGAGGGTGCGGTGGGGAAAAATCAAAGGAACGCCAAAAACAGTCAAGTGAGAACAATAAGCAATCGTGATTGCTCAAAAAAAAATTTTTTTGGTCTAATAAACCTCCCGATAAAAAACATTGGTGTCTAGAAGGTATATTTTGATCAATCGATAGCAATGTTCTACGTCTGAAAACCTACAATTTGTTCATGTATTTTCCAGTTCTCTAACATTAACAATAACGCCTGAATAATTTTCATTCTTGAATAATCTAAACTTCAAAAATGTAATCATTCCCCCTCACCAGCAGCACGCATGGATATGAAATGTTCCCATCTCTGTAGAAAACATGGTTTTCATTTATGATGGTAGGAGGTCGGCGGTGTGGCATTAATGATTTTTCAGCAGTAACATTTACCGAACGCATCCTTAAAATACCAATATTTAAAGAAAACTTTAAACCTTCCATATTTTACTCAATGCATAATGTAAAGAACAGCGAAATAACAGACTGGAAAAAAAAAGTTGATTCGCTTCTGGCAAATTAAATTTTTTGCAACCAAGTATTGCAGCCTTATGAATACTTCATTTTTCTAAAAATATTAGCCTATATTTTCAGATTTTTTTTATTCATACGAAATGTCATTCAAAAATAAAAATTAATCTTAATAATTTTAAAAGTGGCACGGAGGTAGTTGGATACCCAAGAATTAACGTAGGAAGAGGGGGGGGGGGGGGTTCGAACGCCAAAAAACAACCAAAACTTTTACTTTTAGGATCTAAAAATGGCGTTTTTCTAATATGAGGGAGGGAAAAAAACCCCTCTCGCAAAAATTAGAATAAAACATCCTTATGAATTCCTGATTTTTCTGCATCGGATAAAATTTGTTCTGTTTCAATGTATAATTAAAACATGAATTATACTAATTTCATGTTAAAATGTAGGTAAGCCTACAATTACATTTACATATTTACATTTTTTTCCCTCGGTTATGAACAAACAAATTTTCATCTTTTGTTTTGAAGCTTTTCCTTTAATCGTTCCAATTCGTTCCGGAAATGGACGAAGAGTTGCACTGATTTTTCAATCGCAATTCCACTCTTGTTTGTGAAAATTGCAACACCATGAAGGAAGCATCATAGTTGAATGAAATTTAATACACAGTTGAGTGGTAATGGTACAAATAAATGATGACATTTTCAAACCAAACAAACAATTAAAGAGATAGAAATTAGTATTTTGTGTGGCCACCACGCGCAGCAATAAGAGCTACTACACGACTCGGCATGGGGTGAAACAAAGTTTGAATATCTGCCTGCGGAAGAGTATTCCATATTGTTTGTATGCGCAACCAAAGTTTGTCTGTCGAAGCAACAGGACGAGGATCACGAGCGAGACGACGCCCAACGAAATCCCATACATGTTCAATCGATGACATATCCGGGGAATATGCAGGCCAAGGAAGAAGCTGTACCTGCTGCGAATCAAGGTAGGATTTGACAGTCCTCGCGACATCTAAACGGGCATTATCCTGCTGGAATACAGTCCCTGGCAATCCTTGCCAGAAAGAAATAGCTTGGGGCTGTAAAACTTCGTTTATGTATCGGGTACTGTTCAAATTGTCCACAATTCGTAGCAATTGTGATCGTCCGTGATATTCTATGGCACCCCAGACAATAACTCCTGGTGTTCGTCTACTGTGGCGTTCGATAATGCACTCCGGAATGTGCCGTTCACCGGCATACCGCCGGACACGAATTTGGTCATCATGGTGCCACAAATTGAAGCGGGATTCGTCAGAAATTGCGACCTGCTGCCAATCAGCACGCCAGCTCCTATGCACATTAGCCCATTGTAGCCACAGGCGGCGATGGTTTTGCGTGAGAGGAATTCTGAAAAAAGGAATCATGCGCGCAGCCCACGCTGCGGCAGACGTCTCCGAATTGATGAAGCACACAATGAAACACCTGTAGCTGTTGACCACTGTGCTGCCAATTGTCTAGAAGAAGCAGTGCGGTTCGTCAGCGCCATACGCACCAGGTATCTGTCATCGCGAGCTGACGTCATATATCGGGGTCCACTCCCGGATTTCCGAGCTGTCCGACTCTCGTCCGTCCACTTTCGTTCTTTCGTCGAAGATTCGGTTAACTTTTACTCTAGCACATAACCACCGATAATCATACACGCCTCGCTACAGCCGTCTATTTATATTCGGCTTGATCCGCCGTTCAGAGGGCGCTGCTCAGCAGGCGCTACTGGTCTGCAATTCTAATCATTTGCATATCATGCCCTACTTTACATTTCCTGCAATTTTCAGCTCACTCGCGTAAGTTCTTCGTGGTGTTGCAATTTTCACAAACAGGAGTGTATGAAGTTGCACTATTGCAAATACGAGTTAAACCAATGCAAGGTTAGGACAGTGCTTAAAGATTTACATGTTCATTGTTAATGAAGAAGAACAAATCTGTCTTTGAAATTTTTCACCTTTTGCACTCGCTAAATTTCTGTTTGTTGAAAATAGACAAATTGATTTCAGAAACTTAAAACCAATTACCTCGCATTCATTTTTTGTTTGCTATTCTCTTTAATAGTTTTCAAGAGCTCTGAGGCCTCCAGGAAACGCAACAATACTTCAAGCAAGGATTCTCAAGGACAACTGCTTTTTTGTATCTTTACTGACAAATAAATCAATAGTCTTTAGTATGTATTGACTTACTTAATCGTAAAACAGCAAAATATCGCGTATGTTCTAGACTCTTCGCTATGAAGCGAAGTACCAAAACACCGTACAGGCGCCACTACGCTCCTGCCAGCGAATCAAGCAAAAGTTTCTTTAAACTCGTTCTTGCCATCAAATACGGATAATTGTTACAATTGTTGCTGTATTTTACTCTGCATATGCAAATTTATATATTTATACTTTTCCTGTGGCAACGCCTCTGGGTTCGCAGTTTTATACCTAGGTCCCTTGGACGAGCGTTAGAAACTGTAAGACTGCGGCGGCATGATGTATACAATATAATTGTTCTTCAATAAACCAAGCAAAACTAAAATTGTGTCAGCCTCAACTCTTTCTCAAAATAAGTTATACAGTCCACTAAGCAGCGACCAATAGTTGCCATCAAATAATGACCCACGACTTGCGAAATCTTGCAGATTTTATGCTAAATTAGTGCAAAATATTATACAGTAGAGCTCCAATTATCCGAGCTCCTACTATCCGAATAACCGATTAGCCGAACCGCTTCCAGAATTTCAAGAGATAGAAAAATTTAGACATAAACGTATTGCCACTTGCAAAATAATTACTGTCTGCACTCTATTCCTTCCGCGAAGCTAGTCAAACAGTTTACTTAGACCGAAATATTCAGCAAGCAATGAAAACATGACACGTATACTGTACTAATTCTAATACTATAAAAGCGTTTTTTTTCCATTAGATTAATTAAAAGCACTTTTACTTTGAAAATTTGTTTTTTTCTTCCCATTCTCAACATACATACGGCAGTTAATTAAAAAAGACCCATTTTCGGTAAAAATCCAATTATTAGAATTCTTGGTTATCCGAATTAAGTCTTATCCCATTTGTCAGGGGCGTAGCTAAGGGGGGGGGGACAACCCCCCCCCCGAAACGTTAATCTCAAAAAAAAAAAAAGGAAAAAGAGGGAAGAGAAAGAAAAAAAAAAGAAAAAGAAAAAAATCAAAACGACTTTTTTCTGAGTAAACAAAGGTCAAAAATTCACTTCGTTCCCCCCCCCCCCCAATGCCATTGAAAATCTGCTCCATGTGTGACCCTCAAGCATAAAGACGCCTCCCTCTGCTGCGACAATTTTTTGATAATTGAGTGAATTTGACACTTCGCATTAGAAATGAGATTGATTTCTTAAATCCACGTATATGCAGCCTTTCTTTGTCATAGATTCTGCAAAGTGTTAAATATGTTTAATTTTATGAGCCGCGCAGTGGGAATATTGCATACAATCGAATCTACAATTCGAATTTCACATTAAAGAAAAAAAATCGAGATAAACAGGTTTGAAATACGGGAGCTTTAAGAAACTTTTTATAGAAATTTGAAATATGATAGTGAAAATTTGAAATCAATACTAAAGACACTATGGGCTCTTGATTAAAAATTCCTCTTTATTAGTTTTGTTAGGTATTTATTCTATTATTACATTATTACTGTCTAACCACGGATTGTATGAAAAGGCAAACATCCGGTTTACACGCGGAAATGGAAGCATCTATTAGTTTTCAGGGATGTCAGCTTTTGCAGACGTATGTTAGCCTCTAAATTAAGCAGAGTCACATTCAAATGAGCGGAATACGCGCATAAAATTTTTATTTTTTCCCCTCATGCAGATGGGAGTCGCCTTAACTGGATGTTTGCCAATTCCATACAATCCGTGGTCAAACAAGAAGTGCTTTATTGCGAGTTTAAGGAATCATTTTGACAGTAAAAGAAACTTTAAGCATTTCTTTTTCAAGAAAAAGTCTTTTATTGCTTTTTGGTCCCAGATTTTTTTTTTTTTTTTTTTTGGATTCATTATTTATCCTCTTGAGGTTATCAATTGCAGCAAATTTAACTTGGCCAGTATTCTACGAAATTCCTTTTTTCATCACTTGAAAAAAACATATACTTTCTTTTCACTCCTACCATTTCGGTTTTCTAAGGAATCACAATTTTAAGAAAGAGAGCAACCAAAGAACAGTACTAATCCAGATAACAGAGCGAAATGGCTTTTAACTTGAATGACCTTTAACCATGAACTTAAAATGTTCATCTTAACATGTCAAACCTGTGAATTTCACCCCTTTACTCTTCTTCCAAGAAAGTGCGCGAAACCACTGTCCTTGATCTTCTGTCCTGGTTAATCTTCATGGAAAGCCTATTCGTCGAACGCATTTCCCCCTTTTTTTCCACTGCCTCCTCAGCTCTTGAAGACAATTCCTCTGTTTCTGAGTTGAAGAAAATGTTTTTGTTTGCTGCTTTAAAGATCATTGGGTTTGGAATCCGAAAATGATAGCATAACCGGAATTCGAGATGACAGAGGTTTTTGTTGGTCTGGTCTCGTGTGTGCCATAGGTCATAGTCAAAACGACCTTTGCTAACCAGAGTATCCATTTCAATCACATTGATTTTTCAGTCAGTATTTACTGCGTATTCTTTTGGAAACGTGCAATCTGTTTAAAATAGTACATTCTAAGTGAAAATTGTAGCATAATGAAGCGAGCAAAACCGATAACAAGCTTTTTTCAACCCAAAGAAAAAAATTAAAAATGACGAAAAGGATTGCTCTAAAAAGAGAAAGTTAACGTCGTCTGAAGAAAACGAAGTACAGTCTGCAAAGCGCATTAGTCCCATCGGACCCTTCTGAAGGTAATTTTATTTTAATTCAAAAGAAAAACTGCATAGCATTACATGAGTAAAATGTTTAAAAACGAGATGAATCTAGATTATTTCTATTAGCTTGGTTCGGATTAAAAAGTAGAAAATAAAAAAAAGACTTCTGTTTATAATACCCGAAAATTGCTGTAGCTCTCTCAAATAGATATTTATGTAAATTCTAAAGCAGCTAATAAAATTAAAAATAAAGACTTGAAAGGAGAACAGATGGTATGCATTTGAGCGAATAACTTTCTACCCCCTATACTTCTTCCCTAACTTTTTTTTAATTCAAATCTTATCAACTGCTTTAGAATTAGCATAAATGTAAATACATAAAAAGCAACATATAAATATAATGATATGAAAAGCAATTTCATTTTTTGCAGATTATAATTCAAGAAGTCTTTTTTTTTTATTTCATACTTTTAGTGCAAACCAAGTTAGTAAAAATAGTCTTTATAGTCTGACCACCGATGAGATTGAAAGTCAAACATCCAGTTTACAGGCGGAGATGGAAGATTCTATTAGCTTTCAGGGATGCCAGCTTTTGTAGATGTGTGTTAGCCTCTAAATTAAGCAGTCACACTGAAATGACGCTCATCAGATATTTGATTTCCCCCTGATTTGGATAGACTGGTTTTGACAAGACGTTGTTAGAAAATTTCACTTTAAATTAAATGGTGGGAAAAGAAAAAAAGTTGAATTTTCCATAACACTAAAAAAAAAAAAAAAAATTCTTTGCTTTTGTTTTGTTTGACACAAGTATCGGAATTGGGGCACCCCATTCCAAAGTATGTAAGATTCACCTCCCTCTTATTTTTTTTAATACTAAAAAAATTTACACACACACACACACACACACACACACACACATATATATATATATATATAAAAGAAGACCCCCCCCACCCCCCCCCCGAAAGTCGGGTCTCGCTACGCCTCCGCCATTTGTTTCGGATTGTTGGAGTTCTAGTGTTCTTTAACAAGAAAACACCTTAGAGCAGGAATCAAAATGGAGGGAGCAAGTCCAATTATTGGCTTAGCTAAAGCTGACCCAAAGACACCAAGTCACGTGACTCAACAATGACGAATGGTTGGCACGTTTTGCGTGTAGCGAATGAAACCTGATTTCTTCCACAATGCTTTTTTTTTGTAAATCTATCACGTGACTTGGGATCTTTCCTTCAAGAATAAAAGTGTTCACTCCCTCCATTTTATCTTTTTTCAATGTAAAACACCCAACAGCTCGACACGGTATTCAAACACTTCAGCACCTCGCTTATTAATGAACGGTCTGAAATAGCCTTACCGAAACTGGAGGTAGCAAGCTTCCATTTAAAGCTGAGATTATCTTCATACTGATAGCTAAAACTAATTTAATACATCAGCGAGTGTCTGCAAACATAATGCCGCATCCCTCGTTAAAGACTGTACCCAAATGATTTTTTTTTTCAAAATATTTGACCGCCCTATCCATCGGGTTGCAAAGTGTCATACTTTCCTTTACCCCTCCCCACTATGTCAAATGTCAGTTGTTTTTCTTAAGCATATTGTTACTTAAAAATGCCTGATGTTACAATTCTTGTCCCCCTCCCCCTTGTCAGTAAGTCGCAATTTTCCAAACCTCCGCCCCTTCAAACAGTGACATAATTTGTGGATGGCCCCTAAATTGAAAGTAAATTATTAAGCATAAAATTGAGCCTAACCGGGCCAGGCCCAAATGGGGCGGTAACTCTTATTTATGTTATTGAACATTTTACAGTTTAAGCGTACTGCTCTTTAAGCGTACAAGAAATTTTTTATGGAACCATTTGTAATATTTGAAAATATTAAATGTCTGTAAAATATGAGTTACAGAGTCACTAAAAACTTTTTTAATTCGTCTCTAAAATCATTTTTTTCTAGATTCAATTCTTCAATCAACATATTAATAGGAAGTTCGAAGTTATCAAAGAAAACTCTCGATGAACAAATATAGCAAAAGGGAAATAAATGACGTGATACAAATATACAAAAGAACAATCCTTTACAAAAGAAAAGAAAAGAGGAAAGCTGTGGTTAAAGCAAAATCCCAGCTTCTGCTAACATACTATTGATACTGGCACTACGTAGCCTGTGATAAAGAAATTTCTAGACCTGTTGGTTTCAGGTTCGACTTAGATACAGGATTTTTTTAGATACAGGCTTAAATACAGACCCGACATTTAGGGGAGTCAGGAGGAGCAATTGACCTCCCCTCTTCCTGGCTTTGAGAAGTAAATGTATTAACATGTTTTAGTTGTTTTTCGGTATAATTTCATTGAGCATAACATCTCGACCTCCCCTTGAAAAACTCCGATATGACGGGCCCTGTCTCTATAAAAACAGTGATGGGGGAAAAAACCCCCACATCACTTGCAAAAAAAAAAAAAAAAGTGGAAAAAGAGTGCAAGCATTTGTAAAAGGAAGTAAAAAGTCTGACATTATTGTTTTGGATTGAATTGGAATTAACCCTGAATTGAAAAATGTTGGCAAGTAATGAGTATCAAATTGCTGCTGAAAAGCTCGTTTCTAAGATCAATTTGCAGGAAAACATTATCAGGCTCTAGTTTCATGAAATAGGTAGGAGTACATCCAGAAATCGATGCCTTCTATGTGGAATCACTGTAAAGCTCTCCACGCAGCTCGGGGAGATCTTATTAGAATTTAACTGTTCTTCGAGAGTGTCTGAATAGTATACACTTGTAACTGTATACTATTATGTACTACTGTATGTAAGTGTATGCAGCATAATTGCAGTAATGTGGATCTCGCATTGTCGCATTAATTACCAAATTTGTGCACATATTCCTTTGCCCCAGTTTTTTTTTTTTTTTTGAGCAATCACGATTGCTTATTGTTCTCACTTGACAGTCCTTGACGTTCCGGTTCCTTTTTCAGCTTGGACCAGGGCTGCAGCAACCACCGCCCACCGGCGCACAGTGTGGCATAGTGGGCAAAAATCCACCGAACTCGCGGGTTTTGAGCTAGGATCTTCTATTATGGCTCAAAATTCGGCACAATTCTTCGACTATTTCGTATTGGTGCTACAATTTTGAATTTCTTAACCCCTTAAGCCCCGCAGAGCTCAGAATGGACCCAAGTCGCGATTTTGAAAACTATAAAGTATGACCATATTTTTTTCCTGATATGTGACTCAATGCTTAGTAAAAATCGAAGAATCGGATGATAAAACACAACTTTTGATCGCTGCTGGGTGTTTAGAAATGCTTTTTTTCACCGCATGTCATTAAAAACATTATTTTTCAGGTTTTTTCCGTTGAAAAAAATGGGTTTTAACGGTCTTCACACATCTCCCGCGCAAGAACAAATATATTTTAATTCCAATCTACAAGTTTTCAATCATTTTCCAAAGTTCAAAAGGCAAAAACCTCCCTAAAACACCGAAAAATTGCCCGAAGTCCGAATTTCAGCTCGAGATCCTACCATTGTCCACGGGAATGCATCTGTGCAATAGCGGCAAACAGCTTATTTTATATGTATACATTTATATCTATACATTTTGAGAATAAATCGTTTGCGTTCGAATAAATTTACATTTAAAATTTCCGAATGCTTTAGATGTTTTT
The DNA here is from genome assembly GCF_026930045.1 of Uloborus diversus. Taxonomy (NCBI): domain Eukaryota; kingdom Metazoa; phylum Arthropoda; class Arachnida; order Araneae; family Uloboridae; genus Uloborus; species Uloborus diversus. Next base: position 178,335,486 of record NC_072735.1, on the reverse strand, counting down.
AAGAAAATTTTAATCTATTAAAGTAACAGTTGAGCAAATGTGTAGACGCAAAATTAGTATGTTTGTCTGTTTCCTCGGAATAATCGTAATATTTGAATTGTAACTCTATGTTCACTATTTTACGTAAGTGTTTTTGTTGGAATTCTAACTTAAAATGTAAAAACACTTGTTAAAATTTTAATGTGTTTTAAACTAAACAATTAATGCTCAGATGAACCCTTTTAGGCCAGTTTTGTTCCTAACAACATCATTTATAGGTTATAATACAGCTAAATTTAAGGTAGGGATGAAAGGATTAATGAACTTATATGATTTTACTTCACTCTATTTAATTTTAAAAACAAATATTCACAAATATATGTCCATTAGCTGTCACTTTCTGTATGAAAAACAGTAAAGACATGTTATTTTAACTTTATTATAAAGTTTTGTTGAATTTATATTAAAATTTATGTTGTTTTGTTGGTCTAACACGCAGAAACTAATTTAAAAAAAATGTAATTTACATAATTTGTTTAAATACTTATTTATGTAACAGAGGACAAAGTTTTCTATTTTGTATACTTATGTAAAAGAGTGAACATACCTGTTACAATTCGAATATTACGATTAATCCAAGGAAATAGACAAACATACTAATATTGCGTCTACACATTTGCTCAACTGTTACTTTAATACATTAAATTTTCTTAAAAACATCAAAAGCATTTGGAAATTTTAAATGTAAAGGTCTTTATTCGAACGCAGACGATTTATTCTCAAAATGTATACACATAAATGTATACATATAAAATAAGCTGTTTGCCGCTATTGCACGGATGTATTTCCGTGGACAATGGTAGAATCTCGAGCTGAAATTCGGACTTTGAGCAATTTTTCGGTGTTTTAAGGAGGTTTTTGCCTTTTGAACTTTGGAAAATGATTGAAAACTTGTAGATTAGAATTAAAATATATATTGTTCTTGCGCGGGCGATGTGTGAAGACCGTTAAAACCCATTTTTTCAACGGAAAAACCTTAAAAATAATGTTTTTAATGACTTCTACGGTGGAAAAAAGCATTTCTAAGCACCCGGCAGCGATCAAAAGTTGTGTTTTATCATCCAATTCCTCGATTTATACTAAGCATTGAGCCACATATCAGGGAAAAAATATGGTCATACTTTTTAGTTTTCAAAATCGCGACTTGGGTCCATTCTGAGCTCTGCGGGGCTTAGGGGGTTAAAAAATTCAAAATTGTAGCACCACTACGAAATAGTCGAAGAATTTTTCCGCATTTTGAGCCATAATAGAAAATCCTAGCTCAAAACCAGCGAGTTCGGTGGATTTTTGCCCACTATGCCACACTGTGCGGCGGCGGCGCGACTGGTCCTGACCACTGTCCCCCGGAATCCACTTTTGCTGGGCGGTGGCGTCCATGTCCTATACACGTATGCTCATACACAGTTGCCTACGTACGCACGCCTTTACACACATACACACGCCTACGTGCACACACGTAAGCCTACACACACAACTATACACACGTAAGCACCCAGGAGGAGGGACATGCTTGGGCGGGGGAGCCATTTCTAGAAACAATAACTCTAACCAGTAGGGTCTTCTCGCAACTCGTGATTGCGAAAAACATAATTTGAATTCAAAGTTTCGGAATTCAAATTAGAGTTTTTTTTTTTTTTGAGCAATCACGATTGCTTATTGTTTTCACTTGACCGTTCTTGACGTTGTGGTTCCTTTTTCAGCTTGAACCAGGGGCCTGTGCAGCACCACCACCCACCGGCCTCTGCAGGCGACGCGGCGGCTGTCCCCCGGTCGTGAGCTATCTGGTTTTCCTGGTCGGAGGCGTCCATGTGCGGTACACACACGCCTACGTGCATACACACAGGTCTATGCACACACACAAGCCTACACATGCATGCACGCGCGCCCACTCACACACAACTATACACACGTAACCACCCAGGAGGATAGGGTGATAGGAGCCGTTTCTATAAACAACAACTCCAATGAATAGGGTCCTGTCGCAACTCGTGATTGCGAAATAAATAATTTGAATTCAAAATATCAGAATTCAAATTATTATTATTTTTTCTAATCTGATTTCAATTGGTCATATTTAGAGAGTAAACTATTGAATCACATTAAAATTGCCAATAAAGGGGGAATGACATTAAATTGAAGTAAAAGGAATTCATGTGATGCACACAGCAGCTCGTTTTCATGTCGGATTGCTGATAAAGAGAGGGAATTGTGGGAAATCTATTTAGAGGTGGAGCAAATACTTTTTCAGTCTCTTGCTGGGTTGTGGGATTGAAAATTTATAAATTAGATGACAACAAAGTCATTCATTACTGTAGGTATCGATATTTCGCTGTGTGTGAGAGAAAATCCAGGAAGATATGTTCCGTCAGAAATTCTGTGCAAGGGGGGGGAGTTTCAAATGATTTCGAGCAGCTGGCTGGAAACGTTCGCAAAGTGTATGGTATAAATGGATACATCAGGGTGGCGACAGGAATTGTGAAAAAAAGTTCCCTGACTTTTCCCTGATTTCCCTGATTAAGTTCACCAAATTTCCCTGATTTACG